>NC_056725.1:331106719-331399855 GCF_019279795.1 Protopterus annectens
TCAACCGTTTAGAATGTTGTCTCAATATGCTGAATCCAGAATGTCAGAAATTAAACCAAGGTGGAAATGAATACATCAACAACTGTGGTTTGATGTATTCGACATAGCAGAATGTGACGTCAGTCACCCATGCTATGCACATTAACATACTGTTACACTCTACAGTCAATGGTACGTTAATGCTACTATTTTGCAGGTGGGATACACTGCTCTGCACCCTCCATGTGGGGTGCTGTGCCCCCCACACCCTATTTACATTAAATATACCAACTCCAAGATCACACTACAGTGAGGAAATGGGCTAATTCCCTCTTCCCCACTGAACCGCGATCAACCAGCACATCGAATCAGAAATGATCGAGTATAGCATGTCACTCAATCAATCAAAAGTGATCACTTTTGATTCAATTTACTGCCATTTTGAAAACAGTAATTCAATCATGTGTCATTCCATACTCTGCACTTCGTAAATGTCATAGTAAATCTAATCGAACATATAATTGAACTGGGTATAAAGTCTGTAACTCAAAGGTATGCCATTATTTACTGACTTCAGTACTCAGTGATTTACCAGAAAACCAAAACTTTATGACGAAAAGACCATAAATATGAGTAGACCTAGATTCTGATTCATTTACAACATTACTGTATTAGATATCATTTATAATAATTTCAAATCTAGAAGAAACAATAATGAAACAGTCCCCCAAACATGCGTGCACAGTCTCTCACACAAATACACACACACACACACACACACACACACACACACACACACACACACACACACACACACACACACACACACACACACACACACAAACACACTATCTAACCTTTTTTGCAGGGGAGGGGGCATGTTGTTTAGCCGTAACATTCAATGTATTAGTACTGCCAGTATATAATGATTTTCCTTTCATTAAATAGAATCTTTTGTGTAGATGTAAGTGCCTTTTCTAAGACTCACTGAAGCCTCTCAGGTTACGTAGACAGGTCATGTTCATGACTTGCAGGCTTCATCTCATTCTAGGAGCTACCATTCTCCAGCAGGTTGATGGGTGTGCATGTGGTCTAGCTGAAATGAGAGGGGTGGGGATGGGGGCTTCTTCGGGACTTAAGAGTGACAAGCAAGGACAGAGGAAAACATCCAGATAGTGAAGTAGCCTTTAATGTTTTACACCAATGCACCTACAGGAGATTCCCAAAACGCCTGCTGTGTAGAAAGGTCATCCCAGCCTCTTATTTGGACTTCTCAGCTGACTATTACTGACTGTTGCCTCAACACATCAGCACATACCTTTGATGACACTATCTGGAGGTCATTCTGCAGTCCTGGTATATCCATGATCATGGTATTCTGCTACAAGACTTACACCTACTCTGGACACCTGCTGTTCACTGGCATCCAGCAACTGCTGTCACTGAACTGGGCAAGTACTGGACAGGTCCTGCGACCTGATGTCTAGTGTTGACAACATGTACTGAAGCTAGAGTAGGGGTGGGCAACTCGCTGAAATACCTGCAGCCAGAACAGATTGAAAAAATGAACATTAAATTCTGCATGGTAGAAAAGATGCATGTACAGACACAATGTCACATGTACAGATGCAACTCTTAGGAAGGCTGCATTTGAATAATTGACGTTTCAGATAATTGACATTTGGATGATTGACAGTCTATTGTATATGTTAGTTGATGTGGCAGTTCTACCCAATTTAGGGTTTTCAGTGCTATGCAGTGGTGGGTTCTGAAAGCAGTATGTACTGCAAATTTAGCGACTTTGTTATAGAATTGTTCAGATTTTAATTTTTTGTGAAGCCTTGAGGTTATTAAGGATGGGAGTGCCATAAAGAAGAGTGGAGAGAAGATAAGTAGTTGCAAGTGTAGTTTTAGTTTCATCAGCGAGAAAGTTTTTGGCTCTGTAAAGCATCCCTAGATTTTGATGAATTTTTCTTATGCAATTTTGTATATACAGGTCGAATGTAAGATTATCATCCACTATCACCCCTAATAGTTTGCTATGAGAAGTGACTGCATTTTTTTCCATGAGCTGGTGCTTTTGCAGTCAGAAACTGTTCAACAACAGGTACTTCTCTATTACATCACCCCTGAGGTGGACTTTAACACCATCATCCAATATATATATATATATATATATATATGGTGTGTTGGTGGTTCCTCTTTCATGTATGCTAACACTTTCAGCATCTGCAGGGTTGGGGTTACTAGGTAAGGGTTCACTATCTCCTCTGATGATGGGCATATTGTTTTGAACTTCTTCAGGTAAACTTGCAGGAGTATGATGGATGTCTTGAATTGCAAGGAGATATGGCTACATGAAGAGATCTGCTGCAGATCCACATCTTATTACTTCTGACAGATGCTACAGTAGACAGGGAAAGTTAGATGGCTCTGTGGTAGGAAATGAGTTCCAAGTCTAAGAATGTCTGACTGTAATGTGTATGTCTGGTCTATGTACATTTAACTTCTGTTCCTTTGCTTACACCTCCATATCGTAATACAGATTTATGGCAATAGTTAGCTATAGTAAGCAATATAGTTTATCTTTCTGTTTAGATATATCATCTAAACCTTCATCCTGAGATCTAGACTTGGATGGTGTCTTGCATGTGCTGTGACCATTGGTGCTATATGTGTTGACCTACTTAAGGTAGTGATACTATTGGTTCAACATTTTTATCCTTATTACTGTCCAACACTGCACAAGTTGCTGAATTCTGATGCATTATACTGTGAAGAATGAATCAGTCTGTTAGTAAACAGTAGACCTTAAGAGATGTGTATTGTAATGTCCCAATGCAGGTATCCAGATAATAAAAATGTGCCTTAGGGTTTGCAAACATGCATTGATACATGATCTGGGACATGGCTATAGGCCTGCTATGCAGATGTCTGTGAGGACATTATAGTTGTTTCCATGTTTGTCTTAAGTGGATATACAGCATCAACCAACAGACATCCATGGTGGATGCCTCTAGGCTCAAATGTGCTGTATGAGGCTCTGGAATGCTGGACATTGCCATCATTGTTGGCCCTGGATTGCAAACAGACACATGTATAATGTGTACTGTGTGTTCAAATGTCAGCTTGCAGGTGACAGAGTAACAGCCATGCCTGCTGAAGTATGCAGCTACATCACTTTTAGCAAGTGTCTTTACTGATGCAAGCATGGCATCCACTGGACCAAGAATGCTTGGCAGGAACAAACTATGGTGAAATCTCACATTAGTGGAGTTAACTCTGCCTGAGTCATATAGAGACTGTATGCATCAGGATGCATGATCTACAAAGCAATCCAGAACTGCTGCAACATGCGATTGTCTAATGTATTGCAGGTGTCTGTTGTGTTACCTGTATGCCTTTGAGAAGTGCCATTTGCCCGGTTAGTTATAGAACCATTAATCTGGTTTGCTGTGATATTTGCCTAAATGTGCACATTCTTTATGTATGGTAGCTAATGTGTACCCTTAATAAGCATTGTGTGCAATGTTTATGAATATTATCCCTTGTGAGTGCAACAATGGGATTATTTGCTATCGTTTTCTGATTAAACTCTATGTTATATGTTAATAACTGCCCATCCCACTACTTACATCACTATAACTTTTGTTACCTCCCTTCATTAATTCATTCCGCATACTATCTTGACCATGTTAGCTTGCATAAAATGTTCCTTTATACAGCATATAGATGATATGAAGTCTTGTTATTCAGTATGACTTTCATTTGTCTGATTTAATTCATTTTGTATCACTTATTTTCCAGCTACATTACAAATACAGGAACTGGATTAATCTATGAATACTGAATTACATGACTGCAGGTATCTGCAGTTACCTTGTTTGCACACTGCTTAACAGACATAATTGTAGCTACTCTTATGTTTTTGTTTCGGTACCATACTTTTCTACTTTTTTGCCTTTCTTCATTTTCTTTCCCCACAATAACCTATTCAGAAATATGTTATAACTTTCCATTAATAAATAAGGCAATGCACATTGCTAATTAACTATCAACTCTCATTCTCTCTCTGTATTATGCTATTCTTACTAATTCTGGTAACACAATTTTTTCGTAACATTTTAGAATAGATTTAATTCTGCTCTCCACATGATCCTTGCTCATCTGACAAAGATAACTACTTCATCGCCATTTAAATGAGCACAATTTCTCATATGTCTTAAATTCTTCTCAGACCTTGCTGGAGCTTCACATCTTTGTTACCGCATAAATTATTCCTCACATTGTATCTAACGGTGTCAGCAACTCTGGAGTATAAGAATTTGCTGCCATAAATGTTACAATATGTCAGCTCTTGTAAAACTGTCCCACTTCCATACGTAACAATGTTTTACACAGGTTTATAGCTTGGAGACTGTTTTCTAATAAAGATTTCCAAAGGAGGTGTATCACTAAGTTCTTCTATATTTATCAACAAAAATATATATTGGCTGTTTCTACATATATAATTTATTTCAGGTGTGAAAGTGAGTTGGCTGCCTATATCATAATATAGCAATAACCCACGCCTGGGTGTGGGTAATGCTAAATTTACCCACGGTTGGCGTGGTTTGGTCCCGAGGGCGCCGCCCGAGGACCAAACAAAGCCAACCGTGGGTAAATTTAGCATTACCCACACCCAGAAGTGGGTTATTGCTATTATACCATGACATTATTTAAGAAAAGAAACTGTTACTTTTCTTAAATAATGGCATTGTATAATGCCTGTTTACTGCCCTTCCGCAGATGTCTGGCATCCGCTGCAGTTCTGATGTACCACACGCCTGCGCAGTACATCAGAGCTGTGGGCAAAAGCAACGGAGAAAGCAAGATCTCCGTTGCTTTTTTTTTAGTGTTTCGCTATGTTAAATGGGTTTAACATAGAGAGACAGCTTTAAAATAAGCAACGGAGATCTCCGTTGCTTATTTTAAAGCTGTCTCGCTATGTTAAACCCATTTAACATAGCGAAACAATGTTTTAAAAAAATGAGTTATACTAATGGAAAAAAGTCCGGGCGACCGGACCTTTTTCCATTAGTATAACTCGATTTACAATGGGCACGCTGGCCAATCAGCGTGCACGTTTTGGGGGGATCATGGTATAATATTCCTTAATAAAGAAGTAGAAATGTTTTTGACATAACATTGATTTTTTACTCTCACACACAGTTTGTTGCATGCAGCCTTTCAATGAATAACTATTTATTGTAACTATTAATTTCCAGACTACATTACAAATACCAGGGCTGGTTCATTTGTCTATGCATGCAGTCAATATTTCTTTAAGTATACCTGTGTCACTCAACCTAGAATTAAGGCTGCTTTTCCTCAAAACATCTTGATTAAAATAGTATCATCTGGCTCCTAGTAACACAATTTCATGTGCACTGCTTCAGCACTACATGGTAAAGGTAACCTAGATAAAGACCTAGCTTTAAAAATAAGGCTGCATGATGCTATACAGTCTTTTTCCAAAACAGCAATTTTTATGTTGTGCGTTAAATTAATATAGTACAAATGTCACTCCTCCATGCTGCTTTCAGTTCCAGACTCCCTTTGTGATCCTATATTAAAACATATTCTTCTCCTCAATTAAATGATTAGTTCATTGAGCTTTGGCTCTGAAAGGGTTTAAAAAGCCATGCATATGATGAGCTCCTGATAGCCCAGTTGCAAGCAGTACTCCAGCAAAGAAACTCAAACTCTAATTCACTATATGCAAAATGAACTTAATACTCATATTGCTTTGTGTGAAATCAGTGAAACTGCAGGTGTGTTATTCTCCTCTGCATACCAGCATATGTCAATATGGCAAACTAAAAAAATGACAGCAAAAACACATGCACATCCATGGGAGAAGAACAAAGCTGTAAATACCTGAAGGGACGACTTTCATCAGAAACAAATTTCATAAAAAATATATATGCAAGGTCAGCAAGTTATGATTACTATTTGGAAATCTTGCCACATTAAACTATTCCAAGCACATTTAATAGAAAATAGAGACAATTGGCAAATGTTGTTGCAGGGCCCAGCCTCGCTGATTACATAACAATCTTCTATAAAGCTTGACTTTGAAGGATATTACTAACTGTGACCCTTTGAGAATCAGTAGAGTACTAAGAAATACTGATAAATGCCTAACTGAAATAAAACGCACTGAGACAATAAAGCATGAAAACAAATATTGTTTCCAAAAAACACAAGCAAATCTGAAATTAAAAGAAAAATAGGAGAAGAACCAAACCTTAAAGACCTTACAGATCAAAACTACCACAGTGATGTTATGCTTTTTACCATAAAAAATCTTTTCCAGTTCCTCCATAGTTAATACTCTTACATTGATGATTTATTCACATACTTACTACGTTTGTGCCTATAATTGCATGAATTTAGAATGTCTTCATTAATTGGTGTTTATTGCAAATGCTTTAAAGAGAATATGAGTAACTTGCAATTTTTTTCTTGATGTGTTTCTCATTTATATGAACTTGTAAGATAGTAGCCATTACATCAGAGGAATGAATAGATTCAACAACCCTTGTCACAGGAGCAGTAGTGCCATTAGGAGTAGCTTTCGGGGATTTGTAAAAAATCAATAGTAAATTGATGTTGTTTGTACTGACCTTTGAATATAAATAAGTTAAAGATGCCATGTTAAATTATGATCAAGTGGAAGCCATATTATCTTTGCAGCTGAAAAACAGGGTGCATAGTAATTAAGGGTAATTCTTTCATCTCAAGCAGTGTTTTCAGAAATAACGCATTACTTAGCCACTGATGTTCAGAATATTAAAACAGTTATCACAATCACCATACTCAGCTGAGCTCTATCAAAGGTACCTTTAGTACAACATAACATCGATCATCTGAGTATTTTGCATCCACCATGACTCATTTGAGAGATATATAAGAACTGCAATTAATTTCTCATGGACTCATGAAAAAGGTGGAGGATCTAGAAAACTGAAATAAATAATTTAAGGATTATTTGCTTGTCATTGAAGATCGACAGTACAGATTGTATCTCATTCAAAAACAAGGAATGTTGTTCTTTATTAAATACAAACATGGCCCTAGGAATTAAAGTAGTCTGTTGCATTTTCCCATACATGTTTATTAATAATCAGGTTAAACTTTTTATTTTGTAATGTCTCAAGTTCCATAACCGAAATATTGTAGAATACTTGAAACTAACTAGCATGTAAGACTAGAGTGCTGGCACTAAACTTACTATAGCTGGGCATTTAATTTGCATTACTCCGATAACAGTGCTTTACTATGTAAAAGAAGAAAAATTAATGGCACAGTTTCTCAGAAGATGTTAAGAACATGGACACTTAGTGCAGCTCCATTTCTCACCTATTGTTTGCCTCACAAAGGGCAACATATAGATATCCATGAATTTCCTATAAGAGGCAGAGCATTTCATATTAAGTCAATCCAGGCCTGGATGGAATGGCTGCACAGAGGCACCGAAAAAACTTTCTGCTCAACTGATTTCCTATAAAAAGGGATAGACCAACTTCCACCTCAAAATATAAAGTCCCAGTATTAAAGAGAGGTAAAGAAGAGAGGGACAGTGAGAGGCCCTAAGTATAAACTCTTTAGCAATCTTTTGCCAACAGTGAGAAGGTTTAAGGTCCTTGGAGATCAAACTGGTAAGGAGGATACAGAGCTCGAAATTGAAATGCAATTTTTCTGTTCTGGAAAACTCACCAAAGAAAACAGCCCTATTGAAGCAATAGTAGTCTAAATGTTCAAACCTTCCTCTTCCAACATGGGATCCCATGACACTACCTGCAAACGTTTAGTGAAGTGACCTTCAGAAATTTTGCTGTTTGACATGCTTCTCTTGTCTCCATCCCCACAGCTTCAGTTAAGCATTAAGTACTAAAAAATGTGTCCATTATGGCAGCTCCTGGCTGCTGTTTTGTGGTTTATTTTGCAACCTTACCCTATCAGGGTCAGTTAAAAGACAAGCCCTTGATTTCTTGGTTAGCAATGATATTTAGTACTAGACAGACCTTCATTTGGCAGATATGTTAGCACTGTTTTGATCTTAGCATTGACCTTAACTATCCATTAATGTGAATATGGCAATGCTTTTAATTGTGGTGTTTCTCTGTTTTTTTTTTTTACAGTAGGCTTACAAATATTAATGCTACTTTCAGATTTATTTATTTTTTTGTAAATCCTATTTGTTTTCCCTGCATCTACAACTTTTAATGGACACACTGTGATGGTAGAGCTTCCAGCTTCATTTTCCCTTTTTGCCTCACAGATATTATATAATAACTAATGCTTGGTTATTTGCATGTCTTTGGATCATGGCAATAGCCTGTTTAGCCATTTTTTTCAGATTGGCATCTTAATATAGGTGATCATGGAACTGTCTTAATCCTTTCCTCTGTCCCTTCTTATCTGATTCATCTAACAGTATAGGTGCTTTCAAACTATATGAACCTCCAGATTTTCACGGAAAACCTGTCATGCTCTGTGGGTGATATTTTATATCTGCTGGTGTTTGCAGCTTAGTTATTTGTAACTTCTGCCTTGGGGATTACTCATTAGATGGATTGTTTTCTGTTAGCATTCAGTCTGCCAGATCTCCTTTGTTGTAGCCTGTCTCCTTTTCAATAGTTTGCTCTCTTGTACTGGTCACATTGTTCTAGATTACAGGATGATACGTTCAGATTACCTTTAGATACTACAGACTTATACACCGAAGTTTGGGAAACTTGGTCTAGATCAGGGACATATTTACCTTTTCTGAGTTATTTCAAAATTATATTCAGAGAAAATGTTAATACTTTTACAAGACATGAGAAACTAGATAGGCAAATTAACTTAGTGACCTAGAAGTAAATATTCATAAGAAAGACTCTCTGCTTAAATGTAAAAGTATGCAAAGGTCTGCTTGGCTCATTAAGACATTACAAATAAGTCAGAGGTCTTTTATACCAGGATATCACTAACAGATGAGAATGCTACAAACTTCTGTTTGCTAAATGACTTGATTCCCAAAAAAATGTATATATATTTCAAAAAAGTGAGCAGAAAGAAACAATAAAAAACTATACCCCCCCAAAAAAAAACTCATATAAACAATTACATTCCAACCCTGATATAATTCATATCTTTCTGAAGGGTGAACATAAGTTAGTCTATAACTGTGTTTTGACATCACATAACCCATATATCAACAATTTCCATGACACCCCTTCCAAAAATGTCACTACAATGCTATAGCCGTCTAGATAAGCCTGCAACTACAGTGGAAGTTTTCACTGCAAGTGAGTTTGCTTGAGGGAAGGCTCGTGGATTAGCTGGATTGTCCACAAACATTTATAAGTGATTTAAAGCATAACTTCATTATATTCTTTCAAAGTAGCCATTAAAATGGTCAGTTCCCCAAGATACCATTAGGGTAACAGTAACTGTGCTCCTCAAACTGAATAAGGACATCATACTTACCCAGCAAATTTGGGACCTATTTCCAAAGTTTTGTCAAACAGATTGATTAAGGTGATCCCTAAATTGGTTTGTAATAATCGTTGTGGCTTCAGTAAGGGATGAGGTGACAGTCCCAACATTATTAGGCTTTGATTGGACATATAAAAAATATGTAGCAAAGCTAATCTTTTTGCAACAGGTGAACTGATTTTGAAAAAGACATTGATTCAATATGTTGGGATTTATTATGTTCATTTCTGCTCAGAATGGGCATCTTAATATTGTTTGCTCAATGGATACAGCTTTTGTGTGTCATCCCTCTACACACATGCAATCACATAATGTTGTTCATCCTAGTAACTTGTACAGCAAACCAACAGCTGTTCCACAAAAATAAACAGAGTAACAATAATTTCAAAGAGTTTGATACCCGTCTTACAGCTAGGTATGTTGGTGGTTGTGTTATATGGTTAAGTGTGCCTACAGCTGACATCAATTCAATAATCTCCACTCTTGACAAACTAGCATAGACCTGTGGTCTAATGATTAACTTGGACAAATTAGTAATATCTCCACTGAACAGTTTTTCCCTACAACAGTTAAAAATACTGCAGAGCTTGTCACTGTCACTTGTTATGCAACAGCCCTATTTCATGGTTTTAATATGATCCTGTGTACATGATGTCAATACTTTGATGTAACCTTTTTGAATTCAAAGAGATCCCTGCCACAGTGCTTTTGCACCTAGACATGCAGCACCATGGTGGGTTGTCTCTATAGACAACCTGCATGTTAATGAGGTATTCCAGGGAGAAGCATATACAAATTAGTCGTGTACTCTCTCCCCCAGAACTAGACTGGTAAGGCATCTACATGCCAAGTGACTCATACAATTACTCAGCCATGTAGAGTAGCACAGATGATTCCTCCACTTCATGGTAATGACAATGGCCAAAAGGTTGTGTTCATCCATCATGGTAGATGTAGATGCTATTGACTTTAGTGGTAAGGTACATTTAGGATGTGTATGCATGAGTGTATGTGAGAAACTGCATGTGTGAGTGTACAGCTGCCAGGAATATAGTTGTATAGGAGTTAGGGATAAGTTAGGTGTGTGTGTGTGTGTGTGTGTGTGTGTGTGTGTGTGTGTGTGTGTGTGTGTGTGTGTGTGTGTGTGTGTGTGTGTGTGTGTTTGTGTGTGTTTGTGCATGTGTGTGTGTGTGTGTGTGTGTGTGCATGTGTGTGGGGGAGTTGGGATGGCTGTCACACCTCCACTCAAATAAGACCCACGAGCAGGGTTTGCAACATTGGGGAGAGGAACAACTACCACAAGGAAAAATGTTCTACTCGTGCCTAAGCAGCACTTAATTAGTATGGGTTTGGTGGATGGGGAACACTAGACATCAGGGATCCTCAATATGGAGTGTCATAAAGTCACGTATTAAAGAGAAAGGTTCAGGAGTCCACTAAAAACTGGGAATAAGTAGCATGTCAAAAAGGCACTAAATCACCAAACCACCTGCAAACCCTGTACCTTTCCACCTACAGCAGAGGACATTAGTCCTCTTTACCACCACTGAATACAATAGATTAATTTAGAAATGCTTAACTGAGACAAAAATAAATTAAAACAAAATACAAGGAGTAAAGGAGATCTGAACTGTGCACCCTTAACACAAGAAGCTCCTGCATTAGCTAGCTGCAATAATAAGTTATTGCTACATTTTATATATATATATATATATATATATATATATATATATATATTGAATATATTGATACATATACATACATATATATATATATATATATATATATATATATATATATATATATACACTATATATGAGGATCTCAAGCATTAAGCATGCAACATATTGTGATATATGAGAGAGTAGGACAGGAAAAGTTCAGCATACCTCTAAACTTCATAAACAGCTTTTACCCTAAAATGTGTTTACCATAGGATAGGAAGTGTGAACCTCAAATGTATGACATTAAGAACTGACAGTAATCATCTGTTAATTCTAAGGGCAGGGGAGAAAGAAACATTGTGGATGCTCTGACAACAAGGACAGGTATGGAGTGTGTAGTGTGTCTCCATGTGTGTGTTTTTCTGTGTACTTGTGTGTAGGGGAGAGTGACTAAGTGGAGAGGCACTGCAACAGTCCAAAGAATGGCTCACGCTTGGCTTACTTTATTAAAAAAAAATAAAAAAATGTGTACATAAGGCATGGGTTAAGAATTTTCATCCTACAATCAGCTAGGACTTTATCAAAATCAGTTAAGACCAAAAATAACCAGTGTATAAATACCTAATAAGATATCAAATAAACAAATCAATTATAAACTTAAAGGCACCCTAGCCAAAAACAAAAGTACTAAACAACTGAGCTTAAAGCACAAGTGTGGAACTGTGTGATAAAACCACATAAAATAATTTACAAATAAAATTGGCCCAGAAATTTAAAATAGCTTAAAGTGAAATGTTTTTGTTGATACCTGGAAGCTGCCAAGCATGCAGCCTCAGTTGCCATTTTACTTTTTTCTTTTCTAATAATGCCTTAAAATCACCACTTCTAGGACTAATCCTAATGTTTTCCAGGATGGCAAATTTAAATAAGGCATTATTAATATTTTGTTGTCTCATTTGATAAGTACGTTCATAAATTCATCTCCTTAACGCTATCTCAGTTTTGCCCACATAAAAAGCAGGGCATCCCGTACATTTAGCCAAATAAATAAATCCCTTGGACTGGCAATTTCTTTTAACAAAATAAACACTGGAACGAATATAATTTTCTAATGTCAGACTAACACATTCCAAAATCATTGAACATTGACTACATACTCTACATTTTGTGGTACCCTTTTTTATATGTCATAGGGTTAAATTCATTTTTTTTTTCAAATGTTTGCATAATGCTGGGCCAAGGTTTGTACACAAAAGCAAGTGTATTCCTTAACAAATGAAAATTTTCTGAATTGCCCTTAAGAATATTCCAGTTTTTTTTTTAAAAATGTCCTTAATTTATTTAGCTTGTGGTCCATACTCTAAGATTAAAGCCCTCTGAAAGTTATCATTTCTACTAGCCTTTCCAGAATTAACTAACCCAGTCTTTAACATGGGTTTATACTTCTTATCCCATTGGATCTGTACCCATTCCCTAGTTTCATTGGCTAAAGTAGCTGGATAACCCCTACCTGAATAGATATTAGCTATAAAATCCAACTCGTTAACAACGTCCTCGTAAACTGAAGTCATTTTGGCTGCCCTTATAAACTGACCTTTGGCAATACTTTTTATCTGAGCTAAAGGGTGATCACTAGAAAATTCTAAAAACAAAGTATTATAGGTAGGTTTCCTATACACCTTAAATTTAAAGCTATGACTTGTATTGTAAATCCTTTTTTCTAAAAAATTCTCCTTATTCATACTATAAGTAAATTTTAAAAAATATATTGCACTATTAATATATTCAATACATTTACCAATATCATGAGCTAAACCTGTCCATAAAATAAAAATGCCATCCAGAAATCTAACATACAGTTGAATGTCTTTAAAAAAATAACTTCCAAAAATGCAGTTAGATTTCCATTTAAGGAACACTAAACTGAATAAATAGGGCACAAGAAGTGCCCATGGCCACTCCTTTAGCTTATTTTTTAGTACTCCCCCTAAAAAATATATATATATATAATTATTGTCTAAAATTAAAGACAAGAAATTCAAAATCAAGTTAGTTCTATCATTATCAAACAATGTGTGTCTAACCAGGCTGTTGTGAAAATGTTCAATTCCATCATCTTTAGGTATAGAAGTGAACAGATCGACAATATCAATTGTCAAAAATTGAATATTCTGGGACCAAAGATCACCCTTCAGTTTCCCTAAAAAATTCCATGCATCTATAATATGATGCTCAACATTATTGTAAATAGGTTTTAATCATGCATCAATAACAATACCTAAGGGATAAGTTTTAGATCCTCATCCTGCTACAATAAGTCTAAATGGTAGTTTCTCTACACTTTTATGAGTTTTAGGGATACCAAACATGGTTGCAACAATAGGATTCCTTACTTTCAAAACATTATATGTGTCCAGAGTAATTCTATTATCTGTTAAGTATTATACAAGAAAAGAATCACTTCTCTGATTATTGATGTTAATTTCATTAATTGAAACCAGAATATAAGTCTCACCATCACTTAAAATGTCAAACATAGCCTTACTATAATCAAAACTATCATATAGTACAATCCCCCCATCCTTATCAGGCTTCATAATTCATATGTTTTTGTCATTCGTAAGCTTAGAAAACAAGTCTCTCTTCTCTTTACTTAAGTTATTGTAAAATGAACTTTTATTTAATCATTTTACCTCAAGGCCATTAATGTCTTCAATAATGACTTTCTCCAAAGCTCCTAATATAAAGTTTAAGGGGGGATTGAACATATTTTTATTCTTTACATCACATATATTTTTACAGGGCTTAGAAATCACATTGTTACCACTATCTTTATAAGGTCAAGTTTAATTTCTTAATATATAACTTGGTTTCAACCACGGCCTCAACATAATCAAATATTTTGGAGGGCACGAATTTCCACCCTTTAGAAAGCAAACTGAAATATTTAGCAGTGATATCAAGATCATTGTAGTTATAAATATAAAAACCACTTAATAACTGGACAATTTTCTTCAGAAGATCTACCTCAGAAACTAGCATTTTAAATCCATCAACCCTTGTTGGTATATGGGTTGGTACCCCCCTCTCCGGTCTCGAATAATCTTGTCTCAGAATTTCTCTCATCCGACCCCTTTTATCTGTGTTATTGTTCAAATTAATTATTTGTGAGTCAACAGCCTTTACATTATAATTGCTTGATCTTTTAACATGTTTCTGACCAGGATATGTCTGCTTGTCTGCATATTGCTTAATGTCCCTCTCAAGTTTTTTTTTAACTTCCTGTTGTAAATCTTATCACATTTTTTCCTCCACTACAACAGACTGTTTATTGTAAAAAGCTTTCCCATTGGTCAATAATTAAGTAATTTGTAATGTCATTATTCAGTTTCTCAACATCTGCCAACAACCTAACAAGCTTAACATCATTGTATTTAATAATTTTTTGCATACATTCAAAACCGAATTTATCAAACAACTCAATAAATTCACTGTACATATCATCATCTAGGTCCAAACTTAGAGGAAACTTAAAAATTCTTAAACTTTGAGGGACAACTTTAACTACCAAGCATTTCTTTAAGGAAGCATTATCCAGTTGTAGTTGCTTGATTTTATATATATTTTTTTTATTTCAAATAAATAAATCAAATCTCTAAGTGAGTCAAATTCATTGCATTCATTCTGTACTATAGTTCACCGGGAATCTTGCAAATCAAGGTGAAAACAAAACTGGTTGTAAATGAAATGTTCAAACAAAGGTTCATTAAAGGAAAGGTTTGAGCTTTTCTGTTTAACACTGTCATTCAATACAGTGCATTCACTCTTAGTACAACTTCCCTGTAGGTTAACTTTCCTAATATTACTGTTACCTGAGGTTTTAGTAACCATAACATAATTGTTTTTTGAAGTGTTACCTTTCAGTACAGCTCCACATCTCTCATATTCCTACATACTTGAAAGAATAGTACTAATTCCTTTGTTGTTTCTATCACCCAAAGCCAAACAGTCATCTAAAATGGACACATTACCAGTGCTAATCCATTTCAAATGTTCACCTTTCGGTGCTAACACTGTAGGGATGCCTGACATCTGTATCGGTGTAACAGTGTTGTCCGATTGGCTGAAGAGCTTAGTAAGCCAAGTCAGCTCCCATTTCACTATTTGAATCTCTGAATTTAAATGATTAACCTCATCCTGATGTAATGGGGAGAACAGTGAAGGTATATCATCCAGTGAATCCATATTTGACTGCAATCACAAGGGACTACTCGATAAAAAACAAAAAGTGTAGCAATACAGTTCAACTAATAAAAGCTAAGGTATTGCAACAGTCAAAGGAATGGCTCACTCTTAACTTACTTTATAAAAAACATAAAAAAATGTGTATGTAAGGCATGGATTAAGTGCTTTCATCCTACAATCATCTTGGACCTCATCAGAATCAATTAACACCTAAACAACCAATGTATAAATACCTAATAAGATATCAATTAAACAAATCAATTATAAACTTAAAAGCACCCTAACCAAAAAAAAAAAGTACTAAACAACTGAGCTTAAAGCACAAGTGTCGAACTGTGTGATAAAACCACATAAAATCACTTACAAATAAAATTGGCCCTGAAATTTAAAATAGGTTGAAGTGAAATGTTTTTGTTGAAGCCTGGAGGCTGCCAACCTGCAACCTCAATTGCCATTTCACTTTGTTCTTTTCTAATAATTCCTTAAAATCACCACCTCTGGGACTAATCCTAACATTTCTCAGGATGGTAAATTTAAATGTACGACAACTTGAGTTGTCTTTAAGGTGTTTAAAGGTTATGTTGAACAATCTGTCTGGTAGGATGGAGTGTACCTTTGATCAGATGGGAAGGGTACAGGTGAGCCCAGAATCTCTTTTTTCCAGTTTGAAAATGCAGTCAATGGCTGGTCTTGTTTTGCCATTGTTAAATGGGGTATATTTTAGGTTTCACAGTTGTATGTACTGGGGCATACTTGCATAAATGGCTTCAGATGGCTCACTCATGTCAGACAATGGTTTTATGATGATAGCTTATTAGTTTCTGGTTATTCCTCTCTTTGTAGTCTATTCATCTGTTCAAAACTTTTTCTCCTTTTGCAATATAAAGATTTTAAATCTGTGCATATATCTGTAGTGCTGCTCACAGCGTGGTGAAATTAGGTGGTATATTGTGATAGAGGTATGCTTAGTGACTGGCAGATGATTCATAATGTATGTGTAATGGTTTAGATGTTTAAAGGATGCTATTCAGTTTGCTTCACTAGACATGTTAACTATATTATACCTATGAGTGTCAATTTTATTCAGCTGGATGCTTGCTGATTAAAAGGGTTTTTCACTATTAATTTAAGATGCCTGTATACAGGGAGAGCTTTTAAGATGAGATAAGATACAGCAAGTAGCTATGTTTGGATAACAAACTAGACACTATTTTGCATGCTGGTATTGACACTGAAGGTAGAATTTTTGCTGGCATGTCTTCATTACTGACATAAATAATCTGACTTAAAGTGTATGCAGGTACTTAAGATGTATAAACAAAAAACAGTCACCGGAGGTCCAATCAGTTCCAACACAACCTTCTTTTGTTAGCAAAATCCACAAAGAAACATTCCAACACAACCATCTTTTATTAGACAAATCCCTCTGTGGATTTCGCTAATAAAAGAAGGTTGTGTTGGAATGTGTCTTTGTGGATTTTGTTAATAAAAGAAGGTTGTGTAGGAACTGGTTGGACTTCCAGTGCCTATTTTTCATTTATTTGTTTACTTTGGGGCACTTTTTACCACTTTTTGGCTTATTAGTTAGGATGCATATTTTAAATGCATGTGAAAATGATAGCAAATAACTGGTTTCATAAAAATTGGCAATTAATATTGGATGTAGTTATTTATTACATTGTAGTGTAGTGTGGAGTGAGACGTGTCAATGAATTGGGGTTGACAGTTATGAGTGCATGGCTCCATTTAATAAATGGCAAAGAGCTTCTCAGATTGACTGTTATGGGAGGTGAATAAGTATTAAAATGGTGCACCTATCTGTGTAAGCATGGTCTGAGTTAATTTTAAGAGGTATTCAGAAAGATTCACAATGTTGAGAGACAGCACTAAAATTCAAATATATTTTAGCATGAAGTGGCCCAATGATGCTTACTTGGATCAGAAAAGTACTGGTATTCCAGGAAAAGGGTTGCTTTGTAAATTAGTGTACCCATGTTACTGACAGCAGTCGTGTTACTGAAAAGTAGTGAAGTGGCTGCACTACACCTAGTCACATGACCTGTGTAGCAGGAACAGTAACTGACGACTATGTGCATTCACATGAGAAATGGGTCTCCACATAGCTGCAACATGGGTATAGAGAGCAGGTCACTGAGGACAACCACAACAGTGTGCCAACACAGTTCATCATGTGAATGGGGAGAAAAGTGGGAGATAAGAAAAGTAGAAATGGGAAAAATAGCAAGTAAAGAACATCCACAAGAATAACCCAAAGAAAATACAGCTAGATGTGGAAGAAATACATTTTTTTGTATTTTTTATGGTTGAGGTGTCCCTCTTCTTTATTTTGAACTAAAAGGCTACATGGGAACTCCATGACAAGGGATAGAGTAGAGACAGCCTGTCTCACTATATCAAGGGACAACCCAGCCTGATGTAAGTTACTTCCTTGGATAAGATCATAGACACACCCTGCTTTTGGTAGCCTGCTGGCCAAGGCCAGTCAGTCATGTGGCTCTATCAGATGCACAGGAAGATTCTCCAATGATCTAGTGCATACATATAGCAGTCTGTACTCCTCAGATATGACTACTGCCTGCTTCTGACATCAGATGATACAGGGGAGTAACCCTTATTCTCAGGCAGGCATCTTCATTGAAGGAAAGCTTCTCTAACACTGTAAAATAGGGCAAGCACTAGTCAGTACAGTGCACCCTGTTAACAGAAGGCAATGAAAGCAAAACACTATTGCCTGAAAATACATTGCAGAAACCTATATGCAATGCTTGCTATAACATGCGGTCTCTGTGCCTTCCTGTCCTCTGACTCCCACTGAAGGAGCATGTTAGGGTGGTGCCTTGGTAGGTATCTACATCAATGCGTACACTGCTCTCTGGTGTAGGGTGATGCCAGTGGTGCCACTCACCACAATGGCAAGTTGGTACCAGGTATCAACTTTATACAACGGGCTACCTCAATGGCCCAGCAGGTACTCATGATAATATCTGTACAGCATATATAGGAAGATGTTTGTCTACTGGTTGTACCAAGGGGGAAACTTGCTATGGTCACTTTCCAAATAAGCCATGTCTACTCAACAATTCATAATGAAGAGAAACATGGTTTACTTATGCACAGCCACACATTAAGGAAACTATGTGATATACATCACCAGTCATCAATAGGTGTGCTATGGAATGTGACACTAGTTAAGACAGGTGACTTTATGGGCATTGCACTGTCCATGGACGACCATGGTGTGCACTTGACCTCCTTGCCAATGAACAGGTAGACAAGCATGATAGCACTAACTGTAGGTAATAGTGCCAACTCTTTATGACAGAAATTCAGGGACAATCTTACCAAGTTGCCCCATTATTATAATCAATGTGCAATAGAGCTCTCTGAGGTGTGAAAAAAGCTCAGTTACCATATTGCAGAAGATCACATTAAGACGAGCACATTAGAAATAAGAATTCATTGGTAACTATTTATAATGTAAAAAAAACATTCTGAAGGAGGACAAGGAAACTAGCAATGTACATCACAACTGAAGGAAGCACTGAGAGTGCATTGAAGCAGGAGGGATGGGTATTAAGCAGTAAAGTGAGTGAGACAGCATAAAATAAGTGCTTGACAGGTTACTGTCTAATTCTGTAGAAGGGCTCACCCTGACAGAGAACAGATTACAAAGTCACAACAAGTAATTGTCAGTTGTGAAGGGTTACCCAGATAAGGAACATATGGCAAGGACATGATAAGTTACTGTCCACCTGTGGAGAGGATACACTGTCTGAGAACATGGGACAATGGCGTAGGGTCCACATGATAGCATATTCACACAGAGTGCAAGATATGTTACTAGGGAAATATGGCTTCCTGTAAATATATCACACCACTTGCCATTAACAGAGTGATACAAGAAGATGAACAGAGGTAACATGCCCATTAATGAAGACAGTATGGTAGAGGGTGGAAATGGTCACAGAACACTAGCAGAAAGCTATATGGATAACAAATGGAATCAGAAGGAAAGGACTGAGACATAGGGGTATGGCAAAGACAGTCATGCACACACACACACACACACACACACACACACACACACACACACACACACACACACACACACACACACACACACACACACACACATATATGAGATAATAGAGTGCCAGAGTCAACTTCCAGCATTTCTGTGATTAGAACTGTAATCCTGTACTTGTTAGCCCCTCAAAGGTTCTGCTTGAGTCCACTTTACAAAGAAAATCTAGGAACCACATTGTCTCTGAGGTCTGCGCATTCATCACAAGGCAGAGGAGTGTAGGTTTTCTTTCACTGCCATGACTCTATGTAATTTATGGGAACTACACATAGTGTCAGTCAGAGTAAGTGCATGTCAGTGATCTAGGCACAAAGAGCTTGTATGTACACCATGGCAGTGATTGTGAGTAAGCTTGATGGGTTGAAGTATTTTAACAAAAAAGTAGTTTCTTCATAGCATTCCAGTATGTCAGTAAATGTGTGTACATAAGATTCTGATGAAGTCTTTTAAAACTGAGGAAGACAAAGGTGCTTAACTAGATGACAATAAAGTTTTTGGGGAGTATTTTTATTCCTGAGTGCACAACATTTTTGTTATTGGCTAGAGTAAGCACAACATTATCATTTTGTGAAATTACTCCCCTTCAACTATTTAAATGTATTGACCATCCTACTGTATTCCATAGTACCAGAATATAAAAGTGACCACCCCCTTTCAATCTATCTTGATGTTTTAAAAATAGTGACTCTACAATAAAACTTAACTTTTTAGACAGGTACAACTTAAGTTACCTACTTTCACATCTAACTCCTCTAGTGCACACTGCAGTGTTTAGGATAAACCATTTTTTTCATCTTACCTATAAGCATCTACTGCAAGACCACCAGTTATTGGATAGCCCAAGTTCGGCCTCTCAGTAGTCATCTTGGGATTAGTGCTTCTGTTTTCTCCTGGTGAGAGAAAGAGTGAAGTTACATTATTTCCTGGAAACTGCTGATCACCAGAAAGCTTAATAACTGTTTTATAGGTGACAGCTTGAAATCTCTGCTTATATTCTGGTCCTGGTGAGAGTAGGAGCAGAGTGCATTGGTTCTTGACTCTTTCTGGTTGGAGAGTGACTGTCTGTGCTCAATGTACCTGGTTGGTCTGGTTGTTATTTGAGGCATCTACCAGAAAAAGGCTACAAGCCTGCTGACCTTTGCTTCATCTGGGACAAGACTGTGGATCACCAAACAGGCCATGCCCTGCTTTTCTTCTTGGGATTGGTGCTAACATTTTGCCTCTGGTGAGAGAAGAAGCAAAGGAGTATTGTTTCCCAACAGAGTGAAGCTGTGCTGAGACCAGCATTAGTAGTAGCCAGGCAGTAGCCATTCATGTGACTCCTCTCTTTTTGTCATTCATTGTTCTTGACAAGCTAATTCTTTATTTTTCAGTAAGTACTGCCTGATTTCTTTGTAACTTTAGAATATCTGCCTAAATACTTCATCCTTAAATTTTCAGGGTCTGTGTATTAGTTTCCCCTCAAGTGCTTGGCAGTGCTCTGTACAGACTCAGACACCCTGAGTGACATTTTTCCTGTAAAAGGACTAGATAAGGAAACAGCTCCATTACTTAGTAATAATGACCATCCCTCCTGGCATGTCTAAAGGTCAGTTCCTTGTGTTTTCTTCTATTAACCCAGTGAACGTGGGCATTCTGAGGCAGTATAGCAACTGTCTCATGTACACAGACAACCCTCTCTTCTTACCTCCCAACACTCAGACTTGTGAGAGATGCACTTGTATATCCAAAATGGAAGCCATGCACTCTCAAGCCAAGACCAGAATAGCTGGTCAAGAGGAGAAGGTCAACACCTGCACCAGACCACATGCAACACATAATCCTCCAGAACAACCACAATCACAGCTCTCACATAAAAACAGAAACAACACACCCACCTCCACGGAGCTCTCAATAGACATCTACCCAAACAGCAGAGACCTCCAAGGCAGAAACACACTCAACCATCACAACACAGCACAAACCACAATACACATAGCTCACCTACACAGTGTGCCCCTCAACCTAAGCCCCTATGGCAAAACAGCTTGCTCAATACACTAATCATAGGTGACTCAATAGTGAGGCATACTGATGTCCCACTCACTAGGTTGAATAAGGAGAAGGTAACAGTCAGCTGTCTATCAGGTGCCAGAATCTGACACATAACAAACGCACTCAGGTCTCTCCACAACAAGTACAAGTATGACTCTATCACTGTCCATGTGGGTGTGAATGACCTGAGATGCACCTCCCTGGACTACATGAAAAGAGATATGGAGGAGCTCTTGGATTATGTGGCCCTGGCAGGTATAGGTTCATAGGTTCATAGATTAGTACTAGGCTATCAGCACTAGGGCCTATACAAGCCTAGCTATAACAATTCCCTGGCTATTTCTTCCTACACTATTTACTTCCCTGGACCCCTGACTAGCAGGGCAAGTGACATGATCCCCGGGGTGAATTTCCTTTCTCCCATTCAATCGTCAAAGTTCCTTTTGAAGAGGGCCAAAGAGGCACTCTGCTTGCCTGTATGTGCAATCTGTTCCAGAGTCTGGGGAGTCTCTGGGTCAGGAACCTATCCCTTCAGCATGTTTTGTTTATTGTGATGACAAGGTTTAGATCCCTGGAGTGTGTGGCTCTCAGGGATTGGGCTTTCTTTAAGTGTATCATGTCCAACAGTTCTGGGTTTGACATGGCCTTGTATATTAAGCAGAGATCACCTCTGAGTAGACAATATGCCACAGAGAATAGCTGGAGCTTTTTAAGGCAGTCAGCATAGGGCATCTGCTTTTGGCCTGTGATTCTTTTAGTGAGGTATTTCTGCGGCCTTTCCAGTTGTTGCAGATGTCTTGAGAGGTACATACCAAATGGGGCATTGTATTCTATAATGGGTCTAATGAGGGATGAGTACAGTGGGACAATGACCTCCTTTTTTCTGGATGAAAAGCCCTTAGTGATGAGGTGTGCCACATAGAAGGATTTCCTGACTGTTATATCAATGTGGTTATTGAAGGTGAGACCACTGTCCATCTGTGTCCCTAAGTTTCTTATCACACTTTTTGGTGTTTAGTGTACTGCCACCTATATGGTAATTCATGGGTACATGTTTTTTCCCAAAGGGGATAACTATACATTTCTTGGCATTGAGCTTGAGCCCATGGCTCTGGCATCAAGCATCTGTTTCTGTAAGGCCCTTTTGTAGAGTATCCACATCATTCGGGGATACAATAATGGCTCCCACTTTGCAGTCATCTGCGAACTTTGTTAGCCAGAGTCCCTTAGGGTTGGCCTGTACTTTGGAGAAGTAGATGCCAAACAAGAGCGGTTCCAGGACTGAACCCTGAGGTACTCCACTAGTCACTTGTCTAGAGCTAGATTTGGAGTCGGCTACATTTACAGTGTGGGTTCTTTCAGTAAGCCAGTTAGCAACCCATTGGGTTACGTAGGGATTAATGCCCAGCTTAGTAAGTTTATCTATGATTCCAGAGTGGGGGATGGTGTCAAAGGCCTTGGCAAGGTCTAGATAGGCTGTGTGGACCACCTTAACCTTGTCCATGGCTCTGGAGACTGATTTGAAAAAGTCAATCAGGTTCAGGACACAAGCTCAGACGTTCACAAACCCAAACTGCATGGGGTCCAGTGTTTGAAGGTTGCCAATGTCTTTGTTTATAAGTTCTGTGTTAATACGCTCCATGGCCTTGCAGATAACGCTCGTCAGACTGATGGGACGGTAGTTTCTGGGATCCAAGGTGGATCCCCCCTTGTGGAGTGGGATAACCGTAGCTCTGCACCACTCAGTGGGCACGAAACCTGAGCTGAGGCTATGATTAAACATGACACTTAGGTGAGGTGCCAGTTCATATTGTAGTTCATGTAGTACACAGCCAGGGATGTCATCTAGTCCCATGGATGCTGTATTCTTAGCTTTGGAGAGTGCATTTTTAACCTGTGTGGTCATTATTGCCAGAATTTGGCAATCTTCTGGTATTGAGATGATGGGCCATTTAGGGGTTGAGAGGGGGGTGAAGTTGGCACTGAATTGGTCTGCCAGGATATTGTCAATATCCTTGGGATCAGTATATTTAATGCCATTCTGTTTTAGCTCAGAGGAGATCTGAGCATTGCCATTTAGATTCTTGACATAGTTATAGAATGCCTTGTGGCTGTCTTTGGAATCTTTGGCAATTTTATTTTCGTAACTAGCTTTGGAGGATTTTATGAGGGATCTCAGTTTCTTACTGAGGCTGGTAAGGGAGTTTTTTGCATCCTGGGACTTTCCTCTTTTTTGCAACAGTTTCTTCCTTTTGTTGTAAAGTTTGTTTATGGCATCGGACCACCAGATTGGCTTCCATTTTTTGGATGAGAGCATCTTGGTTCTATTTGGGATGGCATGATTCATGCGTGAGTGGATGTGTCGTACAGTGCCTTTGTGTAGGACTCAGCAGTTGAACTTTCAATTCCCCTTCTGCATGGGTGTCATGAAGTTTGTCACTTCTGACTTGAGTAGCATGAAGTTGGCTTTGGAAAAGTTTTTATGGAGGTTTCCTTACTGAGGGGTGGGGGTGGGATGTTTATGTTAAGGGTGATTAGCTTATGGTCAGACCTGACTAATAAGGGGGTGACCATAGGTGTGGAGCATCGATTTCCCATGTTGATAATGACCAGTTCTAGGATATTGGAGCCCCTGATGGGACTATGGATTAGTTGATCCAGGGCGTTGAAATTTATGAATTCCAAGAACCGTTGGGCAAAGGTGTTGGTACATGAGTAGTTTTCCCAGTTAATGGCAGGGTAGTTAAAATCACCCAGTATTAGGGTGTTTGTTTCTATCTTAATACTTACAGTATGTTTAGAAAGGTGTAGTGAGAATCTTGGGGTATGTTGGGGGATCTGTAGCAAGCTACAATTTTAATTGCAGTCTTACCTAGTGTTGGTTGCACCTGGAGAATTTCAGACGCATTGTGTTGGGCAACTAGCCTGGTGGTGTGAATATCCTTGGTGAATATTGACACACCTCCACCTTTAGTGTTTCGGTCCTGGTTTGGTGGCCGAAAAGTGTGGTAAGAGTTGTAGCCTGGTATTGCAGGGGTGCTCTCTGGAGTCTTGAACCAGGTCTCAGTTACTGCACAGATAACAATGTTCTCCATTTTTAGGAGTGCCTCGAGACAGTGCATTTTGAGGTTTACACTTCTAGCATTGAGTAGCATTACCTTCAGATTTTGCATGTTTGTACCTGTTACGGTGGTTGCTTTGTCCTTTGAACTTTGCCTAAAAAAGGTAGTATAGGGGTGGCAAGAGCCTTAGCCAGTAACCTGAATCCCAGGGGCGACAGGTGCAGACCATCTCTGGAAAAGCATCGTGGTCTGTCGATCATGCTGTTCCAGGTAGACAGATACTGGATCCCCTTTGAATGACACCAGAAGCTTAGCCAATTGTTGAAGTCAATCATTTTGTCCTTATATTGTGGTATCATTCTGGTTGAAGGCAGGATGCTACTCAGGGCTAGGGTCATACCTGCCTGGGCCACATGATCCAAGACATCTTCCATGACTCTTTTCATGTAATCCAGGGAGGTACATCTCAAGTCATTCACTCCAAGATGGACAGTGACAGAGTCATATTTGTATGTGTTGTGGAGTGACTTGAGTGCGTGCGTTATGTGGCGGATCCTGGCACCCAACAACCAACTGACTGTAATTTTCTCCTTGTTCAACCTGGTGAGTGGGACATCAGTGTGCCGGACTATAGAGTCACCTATGACTAAAGTGTTAGGTACATTGTCTTGCCTTAATGACTCTTGCTGGATGGCACACTGGTGTTGTGAACTATGTGACACTTTGGTTGTGATTGGTGTTTGTTTGCGTTTCAGCTTCAAAGGTCCTTGTTGCTTGGGCAGGTTACAGTTAAGGACCTCTGCATATGTGGATTTAGTGTTGCTATATGTGGGTGTTGGTGTTGTGGGTTTAGAAGGGCTATGTGTTACTTGAGGTGTAGTGTGGGTGTTAACCTTCTCCTCTTGACTGCCTAGCACAATCTTGGGTGTTGAGTGATTTGCTTCCATTTTGGCTATGTAAGTGCATCTCTCACAGGTTGTAGTGTTGGGTGGTAGGAGAAGAGGGTTGTCTGTGTACATGAGGCAATTACTGCATTGCCCCAGTATGCCCAGATTCACCAGGTAGATAGGAGAAATCACCAGAAGCTGACCTTTAGACAGGCCTGGTTTGCTGCTTTTTTTTGTAATGTACAGGAGCTGTTTTCCCTTACCTTAGCAAGGCACTTTGCAATTATAGGCTGTTTAGTGCCTACTATTAATTTCTCCTTATTAACAAGGAGAGTTGAGTGCTTGTATCAGTTTAAGGCTTCCTAGTGCTTTCCAGCAGGTATTAGAGCAAGTGCTAGTCACAGGGATGCTTAAAGGTAAGATGAAAAAAAAAATGCACACTGCAGTGTGCACTAGAGAAGTTAGATGTGAAAGTAGGTAACTTAAGTTTTACCTGTTTAAAAAGTTAAGGTTTAGTGGAGAGTTACTATTTTTAAAACAGCAAGATGGATTGAAAGGGGTGGTCACTTTTGTATTCTGGTACTATGGAACACAGTAGGCTGGCCAATAAATTTAAATAGTTGAAGGGGAGGGATTTCAAAAATGATGATTTTGTGATTGCTCACACAAGCCAGTGAAATTAGAGAGGAAATGAGATATATGGTCAGATTAACATAAGAGGCAGGCAACTAGAAAGACAGAGGTATTTAACAAGACAACTGTAATTGTGTGGGAGGGTGTGAAAAAATTTCTGCCTGACTCAGAAGAGACAGAGCTGTGATCTCTTTTGAAGTTTTAATATGCTGTTAAAGTAGAATGCAAGTAAAACACAAGGTAAAGAAAACAAACCACAGTATTCAAAATATAAAAAGGCAATAAAGTAATACAAAAAATAAAAGCAAACTAACCTTTCCTTCACAGCAAAGTGTAGCAGAGTCTGGATGAGCCTTTCTGGTAAAGCTCTGAAATGTTTTATTTTACCCCTTAAATAGAAGGTTTAGTTCCTAGCTCAACCCCCTCAGTTCACAAATGATTAACCTTAAGTGACCTCTTCTATCATATGAATGAGTCCTTAATTCATCAGTTCTAATTTCTGCCTGACTCAGAAGAGACAGGGCTGTGGTCTCTTTTGAAGTTTTAATATGCTGTTAAAGTAGAATGCAAGTAAAACACAAGGTAAAGAAAACAAACCACAGTATTCAAAATATAAAAAGGCAATAAAGTAATACAAAATACAAAAAAATAAAAGCAAACTAACCTTTCCTTCAAAGCAAAGTGTAGCAGAGTCTGGATGAGCCTTTCTGGTATGACCCTAGCCCTGAGCAGCATCCTACTGTCGCCCAGAATGATACCACAGTACAAGCAGAAAGTGATTGACTTCAACAATTGGCTAAGCTTCTGGTGTCATTCTAAGGGAATCCAGTATCTGCTTGGGAATGACATGATTAACAGACCTCAATGATTTGCCAGAGATGGTCTGCATCTGTCACTTCTGGGTTTCTGAATACTGACCAAGGCTCTTGCCACTCCTATAGTGCCTTTTTTAAGTGATGTTCCAAAGACCAAATTTCAACCATAACAGCTATAAATAAATGCAATCTGAGGGTCATGCTGCTCAATGCTAGAAGTCTAAATCTCAAGATGCACTTGCTTGAAGCACTCCTCAAAATGGAGAACATCGACATTTATGCTGTAACAGAGACCTGGTTTTAAGCAGCAGAAAGCACCCTTGCACTACCAGGCTATAGCTCATTCCACACCTTTTGGCCCCAGAACATGGACAGAAGCTCCAAAGGCGGTGGTGTCTCTATATTCATAAAGGATATGCACACCTCCAGACTAGTAGTGCAGCATAATGCATCTGAGATACTTCAGGTACAACTAACATTGGGTAAGATGGCGATTCAGGTCATCACTTGCTATAGGTCCCCAACCATGTCCCAAGACTCTCACTCCACATTCCTAAGCACCCCAGAAACTATTAGGGTCCAACCCAACACTTTCATACTAGGTGACTTCAACTACCACTCCATCAGCAGATTATGAAATGTTCAGGTGAGCAAATTTGCTCCAGTAGAGCCTATCAGCTTGTACTTATAGTCACAGCTGCAAGGGCGCCCACAGGCAGGTGCAAGGGGGTGCACTTGCACCCCCCTGGAATCGGCTGACTAGTTAATCTTTTAATTTAAAAAAAAAGTTTTTTATTTTAGGGCATTCTTCTTTAAGAAGAAAGAAGTCCAGTCACGGGCGTGCTGACATAATCGCGCAGTGCACATATTTTCAATTTTGCGAGCGGGAACTGAAACGGACGGTTTTGGGTTTGCAAACGGGAACTTAAACGGACGGTGGACTTCACTGAAGATGGGACACTTACGAGCGAGCGGGAACTGAAACAGACGATGGGACACTTTCAGAGTGAGTAATGTGTGTGTGAAATGGTTTCTGGATGTGTGTGCGTGTGTGCGTGTGTGTGTGTGTGTGTGTGTGTGTGTGTGTGTGTGTGTGTGTGTGTGTGTGTGTGTGTGTGTGTGTGTGTGTATGTGTGTGTGTGTGTGTGTGTGTGTGTGTGTGTGTGTGTGTGTGTGTGTGTAAAATGCCCCAATACTAGTGTGCAGATGTATAACTTGACAGCTTATCTTATTATGTGTAAAAACTCATAAAAAATATTGCAATATACAAATTGCTAAAAAAATTATAAATCAACAGCCATCATTCTGAAATAAATGTGAACATGTTGCCACAACAGAGTGAGCAAAACATTAGTAACCAAAGGTCTTCTTTCAAAAATTGCTATGGATGGAAATTTATTCTCACCTGCTTTGCCAGTGGCATGGAAGAGGCTGTAAATGTTAACAACACCCTCCCACCCCAAAAACACATCAGCAATTTGTCAATCCCCAAAACAACCAATAGAGCAGAGCTGTGCTCTATTTAAACTTAAGAATTTACTTCCTGCTGTACTTATTAGATTTGTTTACAAGAGTAGGGAACTGATGACAGAGGGCCATTCTCAAACCCAGTCCAGAAACATACATTCAGAAACAAAAAATAAGGTTTCAACATTTACTTAAGCATGTTTCACCTTTCAATTTTCAATGAAAGAAACAGTATTTACTTCTACAACAACTTTGGTATAACTTTGGTCATTATGAAGCAAGATATTTCACTGTATTCTTTAGCCAAAGAAATGGCATGGCATGGCAAGGCATAGCTATGAGTCTGTTGGTAAAACTGCAACTAAACATCCACAGACTTAGAACTGACATATTCTATAAAAGTACATCAGAAAGTACTACACAAACAGGAACTCAAAAAGTTTATCACACATACATGCATGCACACACACCATACAGTCACACACTTATTCATCATTTTGTGTTTTGTTACCAGACCTGTAAATGGATCCTTCATAAGCAAGGCAGTTCAATTTATACACTATAACATTTCAAATATTTTGGGAACCTAACAATATATGCACATGAGTAAAAAAGGCAGAAGTCAGGAATCCAGGTTTAAGTATCAAATATCTTTGCAGTTTACCTTCGCACTGGATCAAAAAAAAAAACACAGATAACATGAAAACAGAAAACATGCACTCACAGAGAATACATACATAGACTCAACAGCTAACAGTACATCTGGTCAAAAAGTTTATAATGCTTACTGTAAATGTAGCATTCTTGGATAAACTGAATACCATAAATCTATTAATAAACATACAGATGTACTATTTAAACATTACAATTAAGTAACAGCCAAACTCAACTGAGAACAAAAGGCACAATCTGGAAGAAAGTTACATGGCATTGGCCAACACATATAATCAAAAAAGTAAAAAATGAAAATTTGTGAAATATTAAGTACATGACAATAACACAGTGTGTGCATGACTGTGCAAAAACAGTGAATATGGTGAACTGTTCAGAAAACGTTTTACAGTCAGCCAACACTATCTTTAAAAAAATGCTGCACATGCAGCCACGAAAAACACACCATGATATTTTCTGCCACAACTCACTCATTGCTCCTAAGGGGACTTAGCAACCTCAGCTCATCTAGAAAGGCAGAGAAACTTTTGCAAACAACACTGCTGGTTCCACTGCAGTGGCTAAAATGTCAAACAAGCAGTTTCAAACTATTCCACCCAGCTTAGTGACTCATCATAGAACTCCGTCAGGTAAATACTACAGCCATATGTGTTGACCCCACCAGCCACACACACACACACACACACACACACACACACACACACACACACACACACACACACACACGCACACGCACACACGCACACACGCACACATGCACACACACACAGACACACACACACACCAGGCACCTCTTCAGCATCTCATCTGTTAATATACATATGCAGGTATATTTCCACTTATATATTTACTTACTTGGTAATAAAGTGAATCCCAGTATGCTGTGATGTCTGCTTTCCAGGGTGGCTCAGAAGAGAACCTGACTGATAACTAAGTGACTATGACTGTTACAGCATGAACACTAGTGATTGTATTAGCTGAATCTAGGCCTATTACTCAGATCCTATCCAGAAGCTGCCATAAAAGTTGTTTAACTCAGTATTACTGAACTTAATCATCTCACCTACTACAGGTAATAAGCCCAAAGTGGGTCATTTCTTCCTAACAAATCTTGATGTTCTACAAGACAGCAGGCAACCCTTCACTGCAAAGAACTCATCTTATCGATGGAATTAAAAATACTAACATACAGCAAAACTTTATTTTTATTAAAGTGTTTCAGTTACACTGCCATATGTATCTACAACTTTTACCTTTAAATAATTTTACTAAAATGTACTTCCTTTGGTGTTTTCCTTCAGAAAAATAGAACAGGTAATAATGCTATCAGGTGCTACATGGTGGTATTAGAGAATAAGGCTTGAACCCTGTATCTTGGGCTCAAGTGGCAAGAGCCTGAATTCCCTAGCCACCACCATTTGTAAAAATGCTGCAGGTTTTTCCCTCATACTTGTTCTGTTCCTCATAAAATTTGTGGTTTCTGTATTTGTGTCCTTACAAAGCCAGTAGTGCATTGGTGCAGTGGTAGTATTGTTGCCTGACAGCTACATGTTCTCTGGTTTGATTCTTGGCTGAGGTGCCTTACCTTCTGTGTGGAATCTGTATGCCCTCCCTGTTTTTGTTTCCTCCCATCTTACAAAAATATGTCTGTCTGAAGTGTTTCAACCTGGGCCTCTGCTAAAAATTAGCTTTTGTTCCAAGTCAGACTTTCCTGGTTAACAAATGTTAAAAAAATGACACTCATTTGAATATCAGACTTCATATTCTTCAGAAAGTGCATGGTAACACAAAAGCTTTTATTCTAGCAATTCACTAAGTGTGTAAGATGGATATTTGAAAGTTATCCCTATCTTTGAGACTGTATTCCCCCCATTATTGGCTTCATCCAGGTTTTATGCTAAGGTTGAGAGCTATGGTAAGAACTGAATTCACTGAATATGTTTGGGGGCTATATTCCCCCATTACTGGCTTTGTCCGGGTGTTTTTTGCTAAGAGGTTGAGAGCTATAGTGAGAACTGAATTCACTGAATGTTTGGGGGCTGTATTCACCCATTATTGGCTTTGTTCATGTGTTATGTGTTAAGAGGTTGACAGCTGTGCTATGGTGAGAACTGAATTCACTAAATGGTAGCCATTTAAGTTTCAGTCTTCCTCTTTCACAAAACAACTGATTTGGCATAGTGGTATGTTGCTCTGACTGTTTTGCACAGGGTCCCCTGGGTTCAAGACGTGGCAGTGAAATGTATGGTGGTAACGCAGCATTTTATTCTGGCAACTTTCCAACATTATACAAGCAATGTTTAAAATGTGTCCCTGGTTTTCGGCCTTTTGTCCCCCCTCCCCCCAATAAATTTTGGCTTTTTCCAGATTTCTTGTGCTGCAAACTTCAGAGATACAGCTGAGTGTCGAGTAGATTTTACAAGGAGCTGAGAGCTGCAGGGGAGCAAACGTTTAGTGCTGCTTATGCTTGATCTGCTTGCATTGTTAATAGCACAACAGGTAGTATACTTGCTTTTGGTGCTGAAGGCTGTGGGTTCTACCCCAACAGTAAGTAGATGCATTGCTGATACTGTACTGTGTTGTAAAGGGGCTGGATGCTGCAGTCCTTTTTGGCAAAGATACCTAGTAACTATGATCCGGTTATCAGTTTGCTATCCATTCCCTATTGCAGAATTACTAGCTTATCATTTTTTTAATGCATGCAGCAAAGGCAATTTATTCTTCAAGGGCAACAGGCACTTTATTTGTAGATGAAACAATGACATACACAGTTGTTTGCTAGCAGGAACCTCTTTATTAGTTACATATTTCTTTAATGTGGATTTTACTACTTCAGAGATTGTGCATATTTACTGATACTGGTGGACTATAGAAGGTTGAGCAGACTTTTTATGATGGAAATGTTCTGAATTGGGCAGTTTTGTCATTGGTGTATGCATATTGTTTCATTGTTTACTGGAAGAATGTTCAAAACAATAAATTTAAAATGCCCTTTAACAACTGTACTATATTGTACAAGGAATATAATGTAATACAGTCAGGAAGGTGTATCAAAGAGCATGTGTATGTTTCATGTTCAAGGGGCCTATGATTTTGAAGACAGCCCAGAGTTAATATTTATCTGCCACTGGCAAAATGTATTTTCTTTGAATGTGGGTTTCAATGCTGTTTCAATGCATGTGAGTTTCAAGGGCAGAGAAGTTTTAATGTTAAGTCTATTTTCATTGTGAGACTGCATTGCTTTGTTTAACAGCTATCTATTAGGGTTTGTGCTGTAAAATGCAAAATAAAACTTTCAAATGAAATCTAAATCATCACAGAAGTAAAGCAGTATGCACATTACAGTGTTTATGGTAAATGGGGCAAAATAACCAAGGAATGGGACATTGGAATGGCTGCAGGGGGGAGGCTCCATTCGACCATGATTTTGTGAGGGGGGGGGGTAGCAAACTCAGACAGCCCCGGTTGAACTATACCTCTCAGTTGTCCATATTTTTGCAGAATTAATAGATATTTGCTTCTTATTTTTGGTTTGTTCCTCATACAATGAAGTCACTAAATGACAGACATTGAGTTTCAGATGTCATAACCTTCAGAAAAATGCATGCAAATGCAAGACCTGTTATTCTATTAACTGTCTTAAGTTTATACAAGAGCAATTTTTAGTAGTGTTTGTATGTTCCCCCAATATATTTGGCCTTGTCAAGATTTCCTGCATTAAGAGGTTGAGTGGTATGTGCAAATCACTTTGTAGAATTAGGAATATCCAAACCTCTCCATTGTCCCCAATTTTGGCTCAAAATGTTGCTCTCCCCTAATAATCCTTCCTCAAAATGGCAATTTTGGAAGAAAATGTGATTGAAGTCTTCTAGAATAATGGTGTTGGCTTAATGCATAGGGACACCATATTAGTTAGGTAGGAGATATGGACTGATGGGGTACATAGAGGGGACCTATAGTTAGGTATGACACAGGAGTTTTGTTAATACTAAGTTGTATGCAGGGGAATTCCACGTCATTATCTCACCTAGCAAGTCTGGAGATGAAATGTTCTTAAAGAATATGTAGACACCATCAACTTTTCATCTCAGGTGATAGGCCTGAACTTGTGGCAGGTATTGAAATCCTGCATTAAAGGAGTGCTGTCATCTGTCTTGAACTAGGTCTCTGTGATGATGCATATATAGATGTTTTCCAGGGGAAGCAGTGCTTGTAAGGAGTGGACTTTTTAGCTTAGGCTCTGTAAAGGAAATTGGTTATTTTCTAATTCATGTAGCTATAAAATTCAGTATAAAAACTGTAAAAGTTTCTGAATGCAAACACACTATTAAAGCAGCATCATGGTAGGGAGTATCTCAGTACAGAGAGATTCAACTATATACATAGCCATGAGTTCCTTTATACCTTTGTGTCAAAAACAAACACACACCATGGTCACACAGAATTTACAGTTGTTGTAACCTTGAAAAAATCTATTTATGTATTTCTTGCACTAAGAAGTTGAGGTGTGTGTGTGACAGAGTCAGAGAGAGAGAAATGCCCTAGTTAGCTCTAACATGTGGAATTTATTTTCAAGTGCATTTTCAAGGAATTGTGAGCTTCAAGGGAAGCAAAGGTTACTGCTACTCATGCTAAATCTGCTTAAAATGTGCAACTATTTTGTTTAGCAAATGGTATCATTATTGTGGTACAGAATTTTAAAGCAGTGTTAGCACAGCAGGCAGCATACTTGCATCTTCATGCAAAGGGCTGTAGGTTCTATTCATACAGCATGTACATTTGTATTTTAAGGGGGGTATGGTACTGCTGTTATTAGTATGTCCTCCTTTGGATGAGACGCCTAATAACTATGAACCTGTTTTTCAGCCTGCCACCCATTCCCTATTGCAATATACCAGCTTACCATTTATTTTAATGTAGCACAGGCAATTTATTCTTCAAGGGCAACAGGCACTGAATTTGTAAATGAAACACTAAAATATAAAGTTTTTTTCTAGCAACAACCTCTTAATTGGATTCAGATATCTTTAATGTGGAATTATTCAGATGACTTTTATTTCTGCAGAGATTCTGCATATTGATTGATATTGGTGGATTGTATGACAGAAGTTTGAGTGGCCCTTTATGGTAGAAATGTTCTGAAATGGGCAGGTTGTCATTATTGGTTCATATGATTTGTTTCATTGCTTAAAGGAAAAATGCTCAGAACTATAAATTTAAAACACACTCTAACAAGTGGTAGGGTTGCCACCTTTCTATTCTGCCTTTTCCTGACAAACAAGCCCCGCCCCCATGCACAATCAAGCCACACCCATTCCCTTTAATAGTCACACCCCTTTACTCTAGCACCCTTCAGCACAAGCATCCAATACAAATCATGTAGTCATTATATATTCACTGTAACATCAAACGAACTAAGCCTTGGTATAGACGGTATACCCTAGAAAACACAGATAAAGGTAAACAGTGATGACAAGCTATATATACAAAAAGCTAAATTTAAGCCTCACTATAATTTGAAGACTGTACACGATAGACATAGACACCCTAGGAAGAAACACAGGTCAAGGTAAACATCAGTGATGACAGACTCGAAAAGACAGTTCTACAGTCCAAGCATCTTATACAAATCATGTAGTCATTATATATTCACTGTAACCAAGTCCAAAACCAGATGAAAGACTAAAAACATTGCAGTAAAAACAGCCTTGGTATAGAAAATGCAGATCAAGGTAAACATAACAGTGATGACAAACTAGAGAAATGATAGTTCTACAATCATAGCAAGAACCCTATATAACTCCGTCAGTATACATTCATTATCAAAGTGCACCCAAATGAAAAATAAATCAAAGTGCACCCACATGAAAAATAATAAACCAAAGTGCACCCACATAAAAAATAATAAATCAAAGTGCACCCACATGAAAAATAATAAATCAAAGTGCACCCACATGAAAAATAGTTACACTAACTGCAGTTAAAAACAGCCAAACAAACCCTTCCTATATATCTCTGCAGACAGAATCCTAGAAACTACAGATAAAGAATAAGGTAGATGTGGTGATTACAAACTAGAGATTGTTCTAGTTAATAATCACCACAACATGTTGAACATCTACATACAGTTACACACACATCTTGTCACCATCAATGAATGAGATAGTGCCAGCACAGCTAGTGAATATAAATTTAATATTTAAAAAATTCACTAGTAGCTGTGCTGGTAGTATTTCATTCCCCTTGTCACACTAATCTTTGAAAATCTACCTTAATTCCAAAGAATTCATCCATTAAAAAAATTCCACTTACCTCCAGAAAAAGCAGCAGCAGGGCTCCTTAAACAAGCTCTCAGCCAGAGCAGAACAGGCAGCTAACAAAGGGCCAGCAAGCAGCAGGCAGGCAGGGGAACACAACACCACCCAGTCTGCCAGTCCACAGCACTTCTCCAGGGCAAGACTCCAGCAAGCAAGGCAAGCAGCAGGGCTAGGGAAATACTTCCTCTAGGCTCCAGGCAGCAACAGCAAAAGAAACCAGCACAGCTAGGGCAATCCTTCCTCCAAGCTCCAGGCAGCAACAGCAAAAGAAACCAGCATGGCTAGGGCAATCCTTCCTCCAGGCTCCAAGCAGCAACAGCAAAAGAAACCAGCACACAAGGACACAGCCATACCAGGCAATCCACTGAAGACGTCCCGAACTAGCAAACAGCCAAACCAGCAAGAAATCTCAGACCTTTTAGAGTAGAGACAGTAAAAGGTAAAGTATAGCTGGAGCACCGCTTTTTATCCCCTAATTTTCGCGGGCTTTGCGGGGATTTGACTCGCAAATCTAAGTGTTGATTGGCTGCTTGCTGCATGAGCCTCTTCTGCAGCAAGCAGCCAATCAACCGAGAGTCCTAGACGGCAATGTCATTTTTTTTTTTTTTTGTCGTACAGACGCACTAACGTCGTACGACTTATTATTATTTCCAGACTCCCAGAACGAGAACCGGAGAACCGGAGTGCCCTATTGATTTCCGGACACTCCGGAAAAAAAACGGAGGCGTGGCAACGCTAACAAGTGGTGCTGTATTATACAAGGGATATAATTCAATTATTATGTAGTATAATTAATACAGTCAGGAAGGTGTATCAAAGAACTTTTGCATGGTTCTAAAAATGTGTGCAAGGAGCCTATGATTTGGAAGCAGGCCAAAGGTAAACTTACCCTGCCACTGGCCAGATGCATGTTCGTTGAATGTGGGTTTCGATGCTGTTTCATTGAATGTGGGTTTCAAAGGTAGAGACGTTTTAATGATGTTTGTTTTCATTGTAAGACTATTGCTTTGTTTAGGTTTAGTAAATGTCTGTCAGTGTTTGTGCTATAAAATCTGAAATAAAAGTTGTAAATGAAATCCAGATATCTGTAATCATTGTAGAAGTAAAGCATAAAACAAGTATGCACACTGAGAGATTTGAACAGTGTCTATGACAAATGGGGAGAAATAACCAAGTAATGGGACACTGGAATGTCTGCGTGGGCGGGGGTGGGGCTGAGTGGGCGGGGGCAGCAGAGGGGTTGGGCTTCATGGGTGTGGCTTGGGTTTGCACCCCCCTACAAAAAATCCTGCGGGCTCCCTTGCACAGCTGTACTTCAGAACAGGGGCTTTTGATAATCATACACATCTGATTTGAGACTGTGCTTAAACACTGGCTTTTTCAATGACACAAAGCAGCAGCAGCAGCAGCAACCACCATTGTCAGACAGCAGATACAGTCTGGCAGTATTTAGATATTTTGTACTACACTAACTGATTGCATACATGCAGATCATGGAGACCAGATGCAAGACAACAGCATCAGCAACTCTTATAAGAGAGAGAGAGAGAGAGAGACAGGTCCTCTCCTCTGCCTGTGACCACCCATGACTCTGGCTTTGGAGCAAAATGTGATATGTAAATATACTCACCACTGAATGCTATTCCCATCTAATCTACTAAAAAAATAAAAAGTAATAGATTTCTGAATAGCCTCATGTCCTCTTGTACCCCAGCAAGCTTGAAATCTTTGTTGACAGAAGAACTGTGACATGAAAGGGTTAATCAATGTGTCACCACTTTAACAAGTTCTGATTCTATGTCCTGTCTGCTCATGATTTATTTCCTCAAGGATTAGGAAGAAGAACACTTTCTTGATGGCACATAGACTGTGATGGTATGTACAGGTAAGCAGTGTTGACTGATAAGAGATTTTAATATTTTTAATGAGAAGGCTAAGTGTCTGATAACTAAAATGTAGACTGAAAAAATATAAGGTAAGGAACTTTGGCTGCAACAGCCTGATAATTTACATTGTAAAAAGAGGCTGTGAGCTGCTAATGATTTTTATCCTGCATTACTGTGTTTGACATCTCACAGTTTCCAGGTGTGTATTGTACAACTCTTAGTAAAACCCTTATTCAGACATTGCTCTAGAACCATTACTGAAAAGAGGCAGTTCTATCTAGTGGGTTTTACATAAGCAAATAAGTAAAAATAAAATGTGAAATATGAGTACTAAGCATGGACACATCTTGAGATCACCTGTGTAGATGAATATTTTGCGGTGGCTGTAACAACCACGTAATCATTAAGACTAGTGTGGACAGTGGTTAAGGACATCAAAATATTATGGTACATCATCAGAGATGAAAATTCAAGGAATGTAGAAGTTATTTTCCATATCTATAAAGACCTGGTTAGACAACATCTGTAGTATCTTTTCCAATTTTTATTGCCATCTAGCTGAAGAGAATTTGTGTTAGCAGAATAGGTGCAAAAGGGGTAACAATGAAGTTAATGGGAGGGATGGATTACAAACAGAGGCACATAACAAGATAGAGGTATGCATTTGAAATATGAAGCATGATATAGGTGTATAAAATAATCAGAGCTAAGGTGCAGCGATGGAAACTCTTGAGGAAGTATAAGAGGAGAGGAAGGGAGGTGGTCACTATTAGCAGAGGGGCCACTGATATGAGAAAGCTGTACTTCGATGAAAAGTCTATGGACTTACACAGTAGTTTTCATGAAGAAGTAACAGAAGAATTTACCAGACTGCTTTGTGGGTTGGGATATTGCAGTTGTGTAAGCCTAACTATAACATGTCATATGACCTCACATGTCTTTCATCTTCTTTTTTGCTGGTAATGTGTCATGTTTATTAATTTCATAAAAAATAAATAATCTTTTTATCAAACAACCACAACACTGACCCACAAGCTCAAGTTTATTCAGAACATCTTCATTTCTAACTTTTGCCATCTAACATATTCATTAGTTTATACATTACTGCACCACCTTATTCATATCTACTAAACCTAACCTTATTTCAGCTCCTAACCCTATAAATTACATTACTAAAAACTAATCTAAACGAAAGGGTACAAAGCACAGACAACACAGACAGACACATCTATCCCATTACATAATCCTAACTTTAATACATATCAGCAAACACTTGTACATACACACTACCCACTGTAACAGAAGCTAATGCAGTGACACAAACACCACCTCTTCAGCCAAACACTCATTTTCTTGCACACTCCTATATACGTTTGCTATATAAAGCTTGAATTCAACCAAAAGTGTCATACAAATGTGCAGTCACACATATGTGCTCTCACTCATTTTTGGTGCTAATTTGTATGTTGTCTGTTTGTATTGTCAACCAAAGAATGACAACCACTTAATTCTTATTTTTAATAAAAAGTACCCTTACATAATACTTTATGCATTAAACAATCCTATCTTAAAACTACCCCCACTCATCAGATAATGTAGTAGACATTCTATTAATGTATTCTGCAAATTAGTGATATATTTGTAGTTAATATTTCCACTGTGGATTACAACATCATACTAAGAAAGCATGCAGTATATTCACTTATATTACATGTAGCATATATCTTATTTGTTTATGGTATTTCCTTGTTTGCTTTACATGAAGAACAGTGCTATGCCTCTTGAAATAACTTAACAAATCAGCAAATAATTAAACAAATACAGAGAAAATATTATCTTCATATGCATGCCTTCCTTTGAAATGTGTGTAATTTCCTAGCATTGCCAGTGTTGTCTTTCTCAATGTAACCTCTGCTATTAGAATGTGAACATGATCCTCTGATTTGTCCAACATAAAAGAAAAAAAAATCTATTTTTAATCCTCACATATAATCTTGATCTCTTAACAGCACATTCAGTCATAAATGTTACTAAATTCCAGGAATAAATTGCATAATTTATGTAGGAATAATATTAAATTTCCTGAAATACAATATGTCCTTTTTACCTGCTGTAGGTCTGATTCTTACTTGGTTTTCTCTGATCTGTGTTTATGCAGGTTGTGGATACTTAATCCAATCAGTAGGAAGATGACTGCATAAAAATTAAATTGCTGAAAGCAAATCTACTGAATTGAACAGATCAACATGATAAGTCATAAAATGCACATTGAATATCAGGAATAATTTGAACATAATCTACTTCCTCAAAGGTTAGAGCAACTAACAATACTATCATACTTGTTTTAGATGAATTTTCTTCAGCAAAATATTAATTAATCAAAGTGAGTCTTTTTAGACTCAGGATTCCCCATTTGAATATTTATAATAAGAAGCCAAACATGAATTCATTGTGGTTACAGGGTATAACTTATGAGTTCAGGCTTTGTAAGTTGTTCCTTGCCCTTAACTGCTTCTGTATTGTTATAGTATAACCTTCTATTCTCAGGTTATTTGTTGTTGTTTCATGACAAATCTAATCTTAATAGTATATGATAAGAGGTGATATATCTGCTGGTACTATTTACGAGTGGTATATGGGTGCATTGTTACAATTTCACAATCCATGATTTTGCTATCTTGTACAAAACACTACTGACTGCAGATTGCTGTACACTGTATGCTGTTCAACACTGTACACACGTTTATCCTGCTTTGACTATGATATGCTAAACAAACATCTTTATGTGCATTCAGGCATGGCAATACTGCGTGGTGCTCCAACCATCTGTGATATTCTAGAAATACTTACAAAGTCTAGCTTTCTACAGTTAGACTCATCTCTCACTCTGGTGGTAAGTTCTGCATCATATCCATTTTCCTCTGCACTTTTTTGTTTTTGTAAATCCTTGGAACTTAAATGGGTTGGGCTGAGTTTTGTGGATGTTGTCCCCTGAATGTCCCCTTCTACCTGTTAGCTTAGTTATTCTGTGCCACCCTGTTGATTAACTCCTCTGTGATGGGGTCACTAGGTGGGTGCAGGAGGACAGTGATCTTGACAGTTATCGCTGATATATTTAGATATGATGGCTTCAAACATTTGTTAGGAGACACTACCCCTATGTGATGGCACTATTCAAAAGGTGATTATGAGCTATTAGGTATAGGCATTTCTAAAATTAAAATAGCTTCTCATGGCCTGTCCTTTCACTTAGAATGGATACCATTGACGGTTCTTGTCTTGATAAATGTACAGAGTCAAAAGGACTACCTTCCACACTCCAACACTTTGTCATTATCTCTCCATTCAAGTAGAAATGAGTTGGCATCACTTCATAATTCCTTTCCCTGCCAGCTTGTACAGACAACTAGGCTGAATAAATGAACCCAGTTCTGAGTCACTGTCAGGGCTTGATCCCTTTATAACAATGTAGTTGGAGTTCTCTACAACACTTGCAGACTTTGGCATATGCTGTTGTATCAGTGAATGTTTGCGAATATTGGCACTGTGTATTATCAGTCCTTTGCAAGCTACACATTTTGCAGAGAGTAAGATTTTGAAGCATTGCATGCTAATGAAGTGCAATAATGATGCATAGCATTGAGGAGCTAATAGCAAATATGTTGTACCATCTGTGGTATTCTGAGACAAGCACATTCATAGGGTGTGTACCTCTACATGGGGAAAAATGTAGTCACCTGATACAACATGGGGAAAAATGTAGTCACCTGATACAATGTATGTTGACTATTCTGTTGTATTGTATCTGCTGGGCTTTATCATATTATAGGTTTGAATTTATATGATTATAGTGTTCCTGCCAAGTATTGTTCAGGAACACGTTTGCATGAAAAATGTTATCTATATATTACTGTGATAATTACTTAGGAAACTGCTTAGTGCATAAGGCAATACTTTCAGTGTAATGCTTGTTATAGGCACCTTTGTTGGTACTGATGCATATTTTTCTGCATAAGTGCTGTCCTTAGCTATTGCATGTCCCTGGCATAGAAAACTATTTACCATCTGCGACTGTCCATGACAGTATGCTGAATAACAGTATCATACGCAAGCAGTTGCACATCTATGTGACTGTGTATAAATGTGAATCACTGTGATGCTCAGATAGAGTATGTTTTTATCTCTTATATATAGTTTCATGTCATATTTTTAAACAAATGGATGCAGCATCAGTGTCCAAAACATCAAGAAATTAAGTTTGGCAGCCTACTTTGCATGCTTCACAGTCTAATCTTGGAGCACACAAAAGAAAATGCAAGTGTTTTTGCAGAGATGCATGTCTCTGTGCTCCCCCTTACACATCCTGCTTATTATATACTAATTCTGAGATCATGCTCCCCCCTACATACCCTGATAATTATATACTAATTCTGAGATCATGCCCACCCTACACACCCTGCTAATTATATACTAATTCTGAAATTGTGCTCCCCCTACACACCCTGCTAATTCTGAGATTACACCTCTATATATTTCTCTTTCTCTCTCTCTCTCTCTATATATATATATATATATATATATATATATATATATATATATATATATAATTTTCTACATGTGTCTTTGTGCCTGTGCACATGTGTACATATAGCCACAATGTAAACAAAGCTAACACATTTTGCACTAGTACATAGGATACAAATCTGTCTTGTCAATCCTACAATTTATGTGATTATCTCAAATGAACACTGTTTATTACATTACCCCTTCAATTACTCCAAAAGCTTCAGTATAGCATGGTATAGGACTTTTCAGAATCCCATGTGACATTTTTGGACATAAGTCACATCAATTACAATGTGGCTTTAATGCTGCATCTGTAGGAACTATATGCCCAATTCAGAAATGCTACCATGAGGTATAAGTTCGGTGTACACCTCATGGTAAGCATTTTCAATTTAGAGATAACCCGCCATAGTGATGTATCACAAAGTGATGCAGCATGACAGTGGGCTGTCTCTGTATCCTACCATACATGCTAATAAAGCATTCCAGGGAAACAACCTATGTCAATTAGCTCACATTTGCCCATTGCCTCCAATGAGTGAGAATGCATTAAATGTAAGTGCTGGGGAGTTTAGCGGACAGGTAGTGGTGGGACGTATGCATATGTGTATGTCTGTGACTGCATGTCTGAGTGCATGCAGAGGGATGAGTGGCCTCAGGTGCATATGAGTGTGTGTGTGTGTGTGTGTGTGTGTGTGTGTGTGTGTGTGTGTGTGTGTGTGTGTGTGTGTGTGTGTGTCCGTGTTTGTATGCAAGAGTGCTTGAATGTGTTTTTGTGTAGGTGGGCTATCACACCTCCACAATCACCTGGACTAGCAAACAAGTCCTACAGTATTGGGGCTGGTGAACACTATACACTAGGACTATTCTTTATATTGTGCCATAAAGCCACTGCTAAAGATAATAAAACAAAGTTTTGAAGCATAAAAGATGGGGGTCAGGAGAGAACATAAAACACTATAGATACTCTTTGTTGTGCCTATGGTGCCCTATAGGCATTACAAAAAGTAATAAAAGAATGCATTAAAGCATGATATATGTGGGGAGGGGAACACTAGACACAAGGGATGTTCTTTATTGCATGCTGTAAAGGCACTAAAAAATATGATAGAACAATGTTTTGCAGCACAAAGGAAGTGGGTTGTGGGGAATGTTAGACACTATGGATGCCCTGTATATTGTTCTTTAAAGGCACTTCAGAAGATTCAAGCCTTGTACTCTCAACACTCCTACACAGTTGTTTAGCAGAGTATTAGTTCACACTGCTATGACTAGACATGAAGGATGCTGCTAACATATTACCTGTAGTGAGTGAAAATAAAAACAAAAAATTAAAGTAAAAGTGTGGGGGGAACTTAAACCTTGCACCTTTGACACATGAAAGCAACTCATCAAACAGGACCCTTCACTCTCTACTCTTCCTGATCACTATGTCCTACAATCTAATTTTTATATAATGAGAAGTATAAAATTGTAATGTGTAACATAATTCATTGACTGCAATGTTCCATGAATTACAAGGGACTGGGCTCATTTAAGAGGTAGTAGAGCAACCCTTCTGTAAAATCAGTGACAGTTTAAAGAGAAACGGTGTGTCCTTGTGTGGAGGGGTTCAATGTCTGAAGGTAAAGTCAAGAGAAGCACTAGACAGCACCAGGTAGAATTTTTAAACTATTACTTGGACTCACATTAAAAGTTAATAGAGGTTGAGTATCACAATGCACTTTCCGAATAGTAAGCAGAATGAATGTCCAGTATTATTAACTGACTGCAAATGTCAGTGATTTATGAGGCAGGAATAAAAAAGGTGCTGTTACATCCAGGCCAGGTAAGATGTATGTCAGTGAGTGTGCATGTGGGGGGAGGGGTGAATGGTTAGGGGGTGTTTGTGCCAACACAACACAATGCATGAGCCACCAGTACTGGCTACCACAGGAAATTAATGATTTGAATTCATGGTAGCTGTGCATGATTCAGAGACATGTACATTAGCCAATAATGAAATTTTGGAATCACATTTTCCCACATTATAGAAACATTCCCTTTTGGCCACGGGTCTGACCACTGGTGGTGGGTGGGGTTCTTTTGAATCTCCAGTTATATTTACATGGAAAAATCCAAAGAACTACATATCAACTTGTCCAAAAAGCTTAACTTGATACATGGCTTTTGTCATACCATCTTACATTTGATTTATTAGCTTCTACACATGTGAACATTTCTGCTAAGAAATTAATTGTTCATCTTAAATAGATCAATTTAATATTGTTGGAGAGGCTTGTGATACCCAGAAAAATCATAAGTGTTCAGCATTTTTATTTTTATTGGCTAGGCTATGTGGCAGCTGTTAAGCAAAAGAAACCAGATGTTTTTTTTTTTCAATGTGAATAAAACTCTGTGGCAAACATAGTTATTTCTTCAAATTCTGAACTTTCCACAGACACAGACTTCTTAGATTCAAATAAATTCAAATATATACTTCACAGATTGAAGTAACAAATGTTGGAAAAGATGTGTTTATTTTGTTTCAAAAGTAAGGTCTTATGATTTTTCCCTTCATTAAAGAATGATAGATCAACAACAGCCTTTTGTTCAGTATTTTACTATTTTGAAAACATACTGCTTTGCTTTATCCAATTCATTATTGGAGTCACCTGTATATTCACTGTCATCATAACTGAAAGCTTATAATATGAGAAGTTATGATTACTTTTGCACAGTTAAGCATAATATCCTATTTTATGCTCCTCCTTTTGTCAAATCATCAATGATGATATATCAGTGCTTGGCATACTTTCAATAGCAAAATAGTTTGAAGTTAAAGGCAAAATGTCCATTAAATGCAATTTAAATGGAAAAAAGAAACATGTTCTGCAAATTTTAAAGAAGAAATGAAGAAAAGCATGAGTAATAGTCTGTTTTTATTTTCTAAAGAGATGCATTTAGGCCTATTGATGAATGAAAATGACTATTATTTACCACAGTACAATCCTAGCCCACAAATGCAGTCAGAATTGGTGTAGCTTGACTGTCAGGAGTTAAACTTGGTATGATAGTACAGAAGCAAAAGAACTACTGATGGTACTGGAATCCATAGTCTTTTTGTGTACTCTTTAAATTACATACCCTTCACATATTGTAGGCCAAAAGTCATGAAACTGAATAGCTACACTGTGTGTGTGTGTGTGTGTGTTTGTGTGTGTGTGTGTGTGTGTGTGTGTGTGTGTGTGTGTGTGTGTGTGTGTGTGTGTGTGTGTACAGCCTTATAATTTCTCTTTAAAAAGTCATGAGAAACAGTTGCCTTCTTATAAAGGTATTCTTTTCAGTTATTGAGAAATTGGATTCATCTCAGCAGGGTGCAGATTAAAAATGTGCAGTTGCAGCTGTGAAATCCCTATCTATAACCACTGACCATTCTAAAGTTAGAAGAAAAGTCTTATTTCCTAACTGAAGGACTTCAAATGAGGTGACACATTACAAGTGTACATGGAAAATCACTATTCTTCTTTAGATTTAAATTTTATTTGCAAACCAAGAGTATGCTAATGGGTGCAGAAGCTGCCCTTATATATGCATATTGAATAATAGGTTTCTTAGGTTCTTATGTTAATCAGTGTTTTTTTTCACACTATTTTTAAAGTTCTATGTACAGCACATAGACTATCCCCGGGATTCATGAACCTTGCGCCAGGCGCCCGCATAGCGTCGGCGTTATAAAGCCAAATATGGCCACCGAGCGATTCAGGTATGAATCAATCCCACGTGCACTACCGGCGTGCGCCGGACCTGCGCCGCCCCCGGCGTAGGTATGCTAATCACACTGTGTGCGGTATTGCACCATGCAAATGAAGGCAAATAGCGATCCACGAAGTTGGGCAGGCGTAAGGAGCACGCAATGTAAACCAAAAAAAACGGTTTACATTTAGCCAAACATGACCAAGGAGTAATGGAAGGCTGTCAACGTCAGGTATCATACAGGTGCAATATGCCAATGGCAAAAGGCACTGAGAATGTCCAAAGAAAACATGCACAAACTGTAAATAATGACATAAATGTTATGTACGCAGAAACCACAGCAGAACCCCCGGATATGTGCACAGAAGGTGCAAAACAATTAAATAATATGAGAATGTCCTAAAAGAGCAGTATAATACACATCAGATGCACAGCCACCACACACCATAGTATGTATGGAAAGCCTCAACCTCAGCGCAAGGGTTGTCAAGGAGTGGCGGCAGTGTTCGGCGCCGTAACCATGTATTAGCAGTCAATGCCATGCAAATGAGGCAGATAATAGTGAATCGCAAAACCGGCGCCTGTGTAAGGATGGAGCAAGCGAGCGGTAGTACACCGAGGAGTGGCCTACACGGGATACATGTCAATCGCAGAGGGTGTGCCACTGTAGGAGGAAGCACATTGGAGGCCAGCAAACATGGGCTGTACAATGCACATCACAGCAGCAGGATTGGCGTGTGAGGAAATAGATGCGCTGAGAGTACATAATGCCCGCATAGATGCATGTGCACGAGGATGACTACGTTCCCCAACCCAGTCATGTGACGGCCTCCCCGTCAGCAACCACGGATATAGGAAGGTAACGCGGAGAATATGAGGAAATGCGGAAGCAGTGTAATTGGAGCCGTAATGAGCAATCAACACCAATCAATCCAGGAAGGGCAAATGGCGGCAGCTGACAACTCTGCATGCAGACTCCTGCAAAACGGGAAAGGGGAGGCATAGGAATGTAAAGATAGTAGTGGATGTAGTAGAAATGCAAAGAGCAAAGAACCGAAATAGCACAGCCAAGTACAGAGGTAGCATAACGGCGGCGGCAGACAAAATGCATCATATGCCATGTGCCTGCAGGATGCACTGCAGGCAATAGTAGGTGCAACGTGCAGAAACAGTAATGTAAGATGCAAAGCTAAGCCAATGCAGGCAACTGTAATGTAACACTAAAGGCAATACCGTTGCAGTTGCAACGGTAAAACACCGAAGATAATCCACAGATACGGCTGCACAGACACACCCAATGACATCACCGGGTATACAGCACAACAGTATAAAGTGTGAATGCACACAACACACAGCGCAATTTCCCAAACGCCGCACCGTAGGGTGTAAACACACGGGGAACTTTTAATATGTATATGTTGGGTGCCGCCGTGGTCGTGATGCATAGGTATGTGTCAGAGACAGACGGAGTTGCGGAGGAGGGTGCCGACAACCACCGTAGGCCTCATAGGAGAAGGAGAGTGTTCAGACCAAGGGTGACCTACCAGGGGCTGCAAGACCTGGAGATAGTAGAGCGCTACAAGGTGGACAGGGACACGTTACAGCAAATAGTGGAGCTGTGCCGGCCACGCCTGAGAACAAGAGACAACAGAGGGGAGCCCATCCCAGTGGACACAAACGTATGTGTGAGCTTGCGAATACTGGCTACAGGTACCTTTCAAAGGCCAACCGGGGATATAATGGGTATCTCACAGGCATCAGCATCCAGGGTACTACACCAGTTCCTGGATGCCATGTTACGACATGCCCATTAGTATATAAACTTCCCCAGATCTCAGGAGGAGTTGGCTAGCAATATGCGCCACTTCCACCGTGTGGCACAATACCCGGAGGTACTGGGTGCGATAGACTGTACGCACATAGAAATCAAGTCACCACCGGGAGCAGGGTAGACGCTACATGAACCCCAAGGTATACCCCTCCATCAATTGCCAGGTCGCGTGCAATGCGCAGGGCATTATCATGGATGTGTGTGCTGGCAGCCCTGGAAGCTACCACGACTCCCATATCTGGCATGCCTCACAGCTGTATCAGGTATTCGCCAGGGGGGACATCACACAAGGTCACCTTGTGGGGGATGCTGGCTATGCACTGGAGCCGTGGATGATGACACCCATCAGAAATGCACACACACACATGCAAGAATGCCATAATGAGGCACACGCACAAACCAGAATAATCATAGAGCATGTGTTTGGGATGTTGAAATCACAGTTCCAGTGCTTGGATACATCCGGTGGAGCCTTGCAGTACTCTCCAGGCACATGTGCCCACATATTCATAGTATGTTGTATGCTACACAATATGATTCTGCGGAAACAGCTGCTGCAGGGACATAATGGTCTAGGGCCACCAAGCCTGCCACAACTGCCAAGGCAAGCACAGGGCGTTCAGCACCATGAACACACTGTGCCAGCCCCAGTAGGTAGACGTAGGCATACCCAATATGCCTACGCCCTGGCAAAGAGGGAACGCATAGCACATACTTTGACAGCGTAGGCCCCATGGACTGACACCTCCTTACCTGCACACACAGTGAAATGGACGCCACACAAACATGTCCGCCCGTAATGTGTACCGTATGGGCAGACCTATGTGTGACTCCAACAAAGGCACCACCCAAACACTGCACACCCAATAGCCAGCAGAGCATGGAACGCCAACACCTCAACCGCACACCGGTCCTACAGCAGATGGCGTAGCCGTATGCTGCCACTGTCGCCGCAAGTCGACTACATATGTACTTATGTGCATACACAGATACGGAAATAGATATCAGTACACACGTAGAAATATATGTACACATACACAGATAATAAAGTACAGCAGGTTAATATGGAACCCAGGGATGCAAGTTTACAGATAAGTAAGACGCGAAATCTCCACATAGTAAATATAGTGAACGACAACCCGATCATCTGGGAGGGTGGGCAGAGCAGGGAACGCCAGCCATGGAGATGTCAACCTGCATCAATACATATCCGCGGGTCGGGATGATCGCCAGGCCACGGTACAGTAATGGGATATGTGCATGTCATATCCATAGGATATGAGTGCGGAGGTACACACTGCCGCCGGCAATGCGGCCAACGTACGTACTGTGTGCAACCGTCGGTGCGAAAGCGGCAATCATACCTGTCAAGTGTACGTCATTATGAGGAACGTACCTCATTTGGGGTCTAAAACAGTTCATGTTCCTCGCAGTTCCTCAAAGTTCCACATTGAAATAGTCTGTCACACATTCATTGTTAGGAATGTATTTAAATGAAATCCTGGTAAATAGAAATTAATCATAGTAATTCATTAAAGGTTCTTCTTTGTAAGTAAATCAGCATATTTTAACCATCCTATGACCTTCGTAGCTGAAGTTGCTAGTAAGCCATTGGTATGTGTTCCACAGTTTGCCCATTTGTTCCACATTATGAATGTGTGTGTTCCTCATTCTGGAAATGGAAGGTTGAGAGCTATGGCGGCAATAGGTGTATGTGTGAGGTGAGGTTGTCGTGTGTTCCGCTGTGTGTGTGTAATGTGTGTGCCACTGTAAAATGTGTATGTAGGTGACATGTCACAGGCGGAGTGTAATAACATGCGAGGCATACAGTACAGGAACCATAGGCGATGTACAGCAGTACCCACAAAGTAGTACTGACATCTCCTCAGTGGCTAGGCGTGGCGACGTAAACGATGCAAAGCGGAAATGTCCCAGAATGTACCACAGGACCAAAGCCAACAGGAGATGCAAAGGACGCATGTACAAACCATGACCGTATGTATGGCGGCCATATGGTAGACTCAACACGATAGGTCGGCAACGTTACACAGCATCAGGCATGTACGGCGAAAATACGAATGTGCTATCCCGGCACCGATCGTGGACACTTACGGTCCTGTAAATACCGCTGTGTGTTCCACGACCGTTAAGTAAGCAAGCACCACACGAATAGGAGGCTACCGGTAGCATACAGGCCGTCCCAAGTACAGGACCACAATCACCGTAACTATCAGTGACAAAATGCCAATGGATAGTAGGCACGGACGAACATCCGCAGATATATAACCGATGTGAAGGAGGAATACGTGCAGGAAGCACACATGCAGGCGATACCGACACCACACGACATCAACAAAACAAACATTCCCAGAACAACAGACAGGTAACCTGCAGCTCCCCAAGCAGGGATGGAGCACACACACAAGCATATCTTGTATGTATAAATGCAAGACCCACACCCGCACCCGTCACCCACATCCGCAGATATACCCCATCGCACATATCAAAGGGATAACAGCCAAAACCGTAGCAGAATCATACAGGCAGTCAATGACAGCAGCATACCCGCAACAAGCCGCGTGGGTAACACTAGCAGCAGCCGATGCATCCTTGCATCCATTGTGTACAGGAATATAACAGCTATGTTACACACCTGAATGCACAACGCCATCGACAGACGCCGCCAGGACACGGACACCCACATGTCGAACAGAATACCATACCCAACACACACAATCCATGGCTAACACCACAGCGTAATGTACCTGACACCACACATAGCCCTTATATATGCATATTGAATAATAGGTTTTTTAGGTTCTTATGTTAATCAGTTTTTTTTTTTCACACTATTTTAAAGTTCTATGTACAGCACATGACTATCCCGGGATTCATGAACCTTGCGCCAGGCCAGCGGTCGGCGAAAACCAAATATGGCCCCGGCGATTCAGGTATGAATCAATCCCCGTGCACTCCCGGCGCCGGCCCCGCCGCCCGGCGTAGGTATGCTAACACACTGTGTGCGGTATTGCACCATGCAAATGAAGGCAAATAGCGACCCAAAAGGTTGGGCGGGGCGTAAAGGGGCAATGTAAACCAAAAACGGTTTACATTTACCCAAATATGACCAAGGACTAATGGAAGGCTGTCAAGTCAGGTATCAAAATGCAATATGCCAATGGAAAGGCCCCGAGAATGCCCAAAAAAACATGCACAAATGTAAATAATGACATAAATTTTAGGGAGAAACCACAGCAGAACCCCGGATATGTGCACAGAAGGTGAAAAAATAAATAATATGACAATGTCCTAAAAGAGCAGTATAAACACATCAGTGCACAGCCACCACACACCATAGTAGGTAAGGAAAGCCTCAAGCCCAGCGCAAGGGTTGTCAAGGAGGGGGGCGTGTTCCCCCCGTAACCATGTATTAGAGTCAATGCCATGCAAATGAGGCAGATAATAGTGAATCGCAAAAGGGGGCCCCTTTTAAGGATGGAGCAAGCGAGCGGAAACACCGAGGAGTGGCCTACACGGGATACATGTCAACCAGAGGGTGTGCCACTGTAGGAGGAAGCAATTGGAGGCCAGCAAACATGGGCTGTACAATGCACATCACAGCACAGGAGGGGTGTGAGGAAATAGATGCGCTGAGAGTACATAATGCCGCAGATGCATGTGCACGAGGATGACTCTTTCCCCCAACCCCAGTCATGTGGGCCTCCCGTAAACAACCACGGATATAGGAAGGTAATGGGAGAATATGGGGAAATGCGGAAGCAGTGTAATTGGAGCCGTAATGAGCAATCAACACCAATCAATCCAGGAAGGGCAAAGGGCCAGCTGAAACTCTGCATGCAGACTCCTGAAAAACGGGAAAGGGAGGCATAGAATGCAAAGATAGTAGGGGATGTAGTAGAAATGCAAAGAGCAAAGAACCGAAATAGCACAGCCAAGTACAGAGGTAGCATAACGGGGGCCCAGAAAAATGCATCATATGCCATGTGCCTGCAGGATGCACTGCAGGAAAGGGGAAAGAAACAGTAAAAGATGCAAAGCTAAGCCAATGCAGGCAACTGTAATGTAACACTAAAGGCAATACCGGCAGTTAACGTAAAACACGGAAGATAATCCATGGATACGGCTGCACAGACACACCCAATGACATCACCGGGTATACAGCACAACAGTATAAAGTGTGAATGCACACAACACACAGCGATTTCCCAAACGCCGCACCGTAGGGTGTAAACACACGGGAACTTTTAATATGTATATGTTGGGTGGCCGGGGGATGCATAGGTATGTCAGAGACAGACGGAGTTGCGGAGGGGGGTGCCGACAACAGTAGGCCTAAAGGAGAAGGAGAGTGTTCAGACCAAGGGTGACCTACCAGGGGCTGCAAGACCTGGAGATAGTAGAGCTACGGGGTGGACAGGGACACGTTACAGCAAATAGTGGAGCTGTGCCGGCCTGAGAACAAGAGACAACAGGGGGGAGCCCATCCCAGTGGACACAAAGGTATGTGTGAGCTTGCGAATACTGGCTACAGGTACCTTTAAAAGGGCCCAAACCCGGGGGATATAATGGGATCTCACAGGCATCAGCATCCAGGGTACTACACCAGTTCCTGGATGCCATGTTACATGCCCATAGTATATAAACTTCCCCAGATCTCAGGAGGAGTTGGCTAGAAATTTCGCCACTTCCACCGTGTGGCACAATACCGGAGGGGGGGCGATAGACTACGCACATAGAAATCAAGTCACCCCCGGGGGGGGTGACGCTACATAAACCGCAAGGGATACCCCTCCATCAATTGCCAGGTCGTGTGCAATGGGGCATTATCATGGATGTGTGTGCTGGCAGCCCTGGAAGCTACCACGACTCCCATATCTGGCATGCCTCACAGCTGTATCAGGTATTCGCCAGGGGACATCACACAAGGTCACCTTGGGGGATGCTGGCTATGCACTGGAGCCGTGGATGATGACACCCATCAGAAATGCACACACACACATGCAAGAAGCCATAATGAGGCCCCGCAAAACCAGAATAATCATAGAGCATGTGTTTGGGATGTTGAAATCACATTTCCCGTGCTTGGATACATCCGGTGGAGCCTTGCAGTACTCTCCAGGCACATGTGCCCACATATTCATAGTATTTTGGGCTACACAATATGATTCTCGGAAACAGCTGCTGCAGGGACATAATGGTAGGGCCAAAGCCGCCACAACTCCCAAAGGCAAGCACGGGGCGTTCAGCCCATGAACACACTGTGCCAGCCCCAGTAGGTGACGAGGCACCCAATATGCCTACGCCCTGGCAAAGAGGGCATAGCACATACTTTGACAGGTAGGCCCCATGGACTGACACCTTACCTGCACACACAGTGAAATGGACGCCACACAAACATGCCCGGGTAATGTGTACCGTAGGGGGGACCATGTGTGACCCCAAAAAAGGCACCAAAACACTGCACACCCAATAGCCAGCAGAGCATGGAACGCCAACACCTAAACCCGCCCCCGGTCCTCAGCAGAGGGGACCCGTATGCCCATTTCGGAAGTACAATATGTACTTATGTGCATACACAGATACGGAAATAGATATCAGTACACGAGAAATATATGTACACATACACAGATATAAAGTAAAACGGGTTTAATATGGAACCCAGGGATGCAAGTTTACAGATAAGAAAGGGCGAAATCTCCACATAGTAAAATAGTGACCGACAACCCGATCACCCGGGGAGGGTGGGGGCGGGGAACGCCAGCCATGGAAATGTCAACGAGCATCAATACAAATCCGGGGGTCGGGATGTTTGGGGTACAGTAAGGGGATATGTGGTCATATCCATAGGATATGAGTCGAGGTAAAACCCCGCCCGGCAACGTGGTTATTGTGCAACCGCCCGGGGGGCAATCATACCTGTCAAGTGTGCGTCATTAGGGGCTTCCTCATTTGGGGTCTAAAACAGTTCATTTTCCCTCGCGTTCCTCAAAGTTCCACATTGAAATGTCTGTCAACTTTCATTGTTAGGAATGTATTTAAATGAAATCCTGGTAAAAGAAATTAATCATAGTAATTCATTAAAGGTTCTTCAAGTAAATCAGCATATTTTAACCATCCTATGACCTTGTAGCTGAATTTTAGTGCCATTGGTATGTTTTCCCAAATTTCCCCATTTGTTCCACATTAGAATGTGTGTTCCTCATTCTGGAAATGGAAGGTTGAGAAGGGCCAAATGTGTATGTGTGAGGTGAGGTTGTCGTGTTCCGCTGTGTGTTTTAATGTGTGCCACTGAAAAATTTTGTAGGTGACATGTCACGGGGGAGTGTAATAACATGGGGCATACAGTACAGGAACCATAGGATGTACAGCAGTACCCAAAAGTATTTGACATCTCCTCAGTGGCCGGGCGTAAACGATGCCGGAAATGTCCCAGAATGTACCACAGGCCAAAGCCAACAGGAGATGCAAAGGACGCATGTACAAACCATGACCTTTTATGGGGGCCTTTGGTAGACTCAACACGATGGGCAACGTTACACAGCATCAGGCATGTAGGGGAAAAATGTGCTATCCGGCCCCGATGGGGCCCGGTCCGTAAATACCGCTGTGTTCCCGACCGTTAAGTAAGCAAGCACCACGAATAGGAGGCTACCGGTAGCATACAGGCCGTCCCAAGTAAGGACCACAATCACCGTAACTATCAAAAAATGCCAATGGATGGGGAAAGGGCGAACATCCGCAGATATATAACCGATGTGAAGGAGGAATACGTGCAGGAAGCACACATGCAGGCGATACCGACACCACGACATCAACAAAACAAACATTCCCAGAACAACAGACAGGTAACCTGCAGCTCCCCAAGCAGGGATGGAGCACACACACAAGCATATCTTGTATGTATAAATGCAAGACCCCCCCCCGCCGCCCCCACATCCGCAGATATACCCCATCGCACATATCAAAGGGATAACACCCAAAACCGTAGCAAACATACAGGCAGTCAATGACACCCATCCCCCAAAAAAGCCTGGGAAACACTAGCACCCCGATGCATCCTTGCATCCATTGTGTACAGGAATATAACAGCTATGTTACCCCCCTGAATGCAAAACCCATCGACAGACGCCGCCAGGACACGGACACCCACATGTCGAACAGAATACCATACCCAACACACACAATCCAGGCTAACACCACAGCGTAATGTACCTGACACCAAAATAGCGATGCAGTCACACAAACATGATACAATACATACCATCCCCAGGGTTTTGCAAATAACCAAGCCCCCGAGGAATGAACCATGGCCGTTTGGTCGAATGGAGGAGGATCACCTGATATGCGCAAATACACCGAGGAACAGCTATTGGCTGATGAACCCACATGCCTCAGGTGAGGGGAATAAAGGAAGACTCCTGGATATTCAAACCTATGTTCATACCGAACACAAACTGAAAAAAAGGGGTTAGGAGAATAGAAAATACAGAAGCAAAGGCCGGAAAGGTATGTCGAACCCACGATGTACTGGTGTGTAACGCATGAAAATATGACTAATCTGACTGTATGTAAACGTGGTGGTAAAGATACCTGTCCATCAGGCAGAGAGTGGTGAAAGGTGGTTATGTAATGCGCCGGGGAATACAATGACTGGGGACAACGTGTGCACAGCAGTGGGACAACATGTACCCCGTGATAAAAGGTTGCCATAGGGATTCCAAACACAGAACAATGCCACCCCCCAGCTGATGCTGGTGGATTAAAAATGAAGTGCCACAGCGGGGGATAGGACATCTACGTATCGTGTCACACCAGACAGGTGCATGGCCATATCCCGGGATGTCATAGGAAGCCCGGGCGTACCCCCGCAGTAGGGGTGACTATGTCAATTATGTGTAATGCAAAGCTGTCATGATGGATATGTTCAGAAATCATAGACAGTATCACAGGCATAGCATGCATGATGGGGGGATGGCCTAATGTTATGTACATAAACAGGATATGTATGGCCTGCACATATGGGAAAAGAGTAGCAGAATAGGTACCAAATGGAGGAACAGCAAGTAACCATGTCCAAACTTTCCCTTAGCAGGTGCAATGTGTGCAACAATGATATCTGCCAGGGTCGTGTGTAAACACATGTTCAATGTACACAGTAGTGTCACCCCATGGTAGTGTCCACTGGGGGGTGGATGTCAACTGTATGTCTATACAGTATTTCCCGCTGTGGTGGTACCATGGGTCTGTGTCACCCTACCAGCAAGGGGCTATCACATGACTAGTGACACAGTGTGTCCCTGTGGGATGTGCACAGGACCTATGTCCCACGGTGTGTGTCCATCTGTGAAGGTCACACAGACGCCCAGGCTGAGCAATGTGGCATGTGTGCACACATGCAGGATGCTCCCCCCCCCTCCCCACTGCAAACCCCATGTAGGAGTACTACATGCATCAGTAAGAACATGGCCCATGGCAGAGTAGATGACCCCCCTGTGTTAGTGGTATGCAGGTGAGACAGATGTTTTTCATGACTGTCATTTGCATATGTAAACTGTCTGAGCCGGGTAGACATCAGGGCATGATTTTGAGACATGTAAAGTTGTATCCATTGTGTAAGGTACCCCAATATGTGTTATTGTAACACTCCCCGGTGTACATGTGTGTATGGGGTACAAGGGCACCCAATGTATCAGCTAGACATACGGTCCAGAAAGGGGCCCTGCACATGTGTACGCACGCCATAGTGGAATAAGGCAACGACAGCACCATGGGGGGCATGTGTTTTACACAACCATGTACAATGTGATATGCATGTATAGGGACAGTATCCATGTGATACCCCTGCATGACTGTCACTATGCAAAGGTGATGTGTATGCACTATGTGTGATGTAACTGATGCAATGATATCTACATGATATATCTGCCACACTGACACCTGTATGGTTGTTAGAAATTGAGTAGGATGAGCTAGAATGCTGCCAGGTATGTAGATGTGGTATATGTAGGCATGGAAAATACTCTGTGACAGCAGTAGTGTATGTAAGCAAATAGTGAGCATGGGGGGCCACATGACTGAGGACTGTGCAATGCCCCTTACTGTTGTAGTTAGCATGATATGCCTGCACCACTGTGTGACCTGTACGGGAGGCACGGGTAACATCCTGAGACATGGGGGCGATGTGATGCTGGATGTGTACATTGGCAATACCAAAAAGTGGAATGGTGCTGAAGGGAAAAGAGCGGATAATGTCTGATTGATACCCTCTGTACCACCCAACCACCCATGCAATGGTATGACAGGTGGCCAGCATGGGATGTGGTGTGCTGTGGGAAGCCCAACAAGGGTGCCAGTAAAGGCATGGGGTAGTCAATGAGTGTGTGAAGCATGTATGTAGGATGTGGCCCAGTGCCATACTGAATGGCCCAGTCATGGGTGTAAAATGCAGCCCCATGGGCAATGCAGTACCACCCATGTGTAGTGTGATAGATGTGGTAGTGTGGTGGGGGTACCCCGACATGAATGGGCTAGCAGTAAACAGTGCTGCTGCAGAGACATGTAACAGCCAGGTTGGTGGGATACAACAACTACGGAGTGGAGGTGACATTGGGACTGTTTTCCCCGGACATAACATGTGCACTATTGTATGTGTCCACAGGGTTAATACAATGTCCAGCCATGGATTGGAACCCTGTAGTGAGTGAGAGTTTTATTGTTGGTAGGTACCCCATTGGCAGGCATGATGCCAGCAACATCTGTGTCAATGCCTGCATGAGTTTTTATCCCATTGAATGTGGATGTAGCAAACAGCAGAGACATACCACCACACTGCGTGAGGGCCCACACTGCAATGTTGGCAGTCATGTGTAGGTAGCTAGCTGTGGAGTATGTCATGCACCATGAGGACACACCATGACTGTCAAGTGACACACCACACAGGTGAACATAACTACCGTGCAACAGCCTGCACATGTGCCCATACAGCACGTGTGCATGGAACAGGAATACCACTGTGGCGTCTGTGAAAAGGCCAGTACCACCATGTCTCTGTGTGGAATAGCATGGTCCCTACCAGTGTAAATGTAGCAGGTGCACTGTGATATGGCATAGCAGTAGACTGTCCATCGGGGGTGCCATGCCATCAACTACCTCTGTCAGTGGATGTCAGTATACCGGCGGGGTTTATGTACCATGCATGCTGTAGGGTTTGTGTGTCTAGGGTGTGGCTAGCGGGGGCTGAAAGCATGGATGTTCAGCAAACAGAGGGGATGTTTTAGGCTAGCACACAGACACATGGAGGTTTGGTGCATGCGGGGGTAGTGTAGGTATGGTATGTGTAATGTGTCACCCAGCTATGGTCAGGGCCAAGCATGTGTGGGTACATGGGAGTCCATACTAGGGAAGGGGTTTGCTGTCAATACATAGCAGTAGCAACTGTCCTAGGTGCAATGTACAGTATGCCAACCCCCAGCATGTAACCTGTGGTGTACAGTGTATTCCCCTTTGCTTTCACAATGTGGGGGTCACAACATGGGTATCTGAACATGGATTACCTATGATGCAATGTGTCTGGGAATATACAGTATGTGTGTAAATCACTGTGTGGTGGGAACCACCCCCCCGTGTGTTTTGCAGTCCAGGTATGTGCCTGGGAGGTATGATCTGTGTACAATCTGGACTGGCAGGTGTGCCGTGTAGGGCATGGAGGCAGGTCCCAGGCACTGCAGATAAATGACAGGGTGCGACTGTGTGTGCAGTGCTTGTGTACAGCACAGTGGAGGTGTAAGCATTGTCACACTTTGCATGCTGTGCCTACCTGTGACAGCCCTGCTGGAGACAGACATGTGACACGCTGCACAGGCAGCATAGCATGTGAAGATGTACATGGGGGCTGCACACCTTAGGCAGATGTCCACAGGTCAGGGGCCAGGTAGTGTGGTTGAACATGACTAAGAGACTGGACAAACCCCACATGCCTGCAAACATACGGTATGCCCAAAGTCCACAGTCCCAGTGACAGAGTAGGCCAATGTAATACCCCTGCTGCAGACCACTGGCTACTGGACACCTGGCTAGACACACACCGGAGGGTTAATTCACCATTGAGCCATCACATGTCCCAGTCCATGTGGGCCGTACAATGTCATCACAGGGTGGTCACAATAGCAGGTGGCAAGGCAGACACGGTGTACCAGGTGATGTGTCTTGTGCATATGTGAGTAGCACAGCCGTTCACATGTCTGCAAATACTGGTGCACGATGTATACTGTTACATGATGAATGGAACTGCACTGTCACCCACTACAGGGCCATCTGACACATGTGTGTTGTGACAGGTGTAACCCATGTTTGCACAGGATACACGCCGCTGTTGTAGGCAGCCATGCTGGAGGGCACCAGTGATATATGCAGTGGTCATACAGACATACCGCCACAGTGTTCATGCAGGAATGTCCATTTTTGGGCGATGTGCTGCTATGTGAATGGGTGTGTGTTGTGAATGTTACACATCCAGAGACACCATCGGGGCAGTCATGGTTGTCAACACCATTAAAAATCCACAGCAGTCAGAACCCAGTCCTGACAATGTTTTCAGTCACCCTCTTTGTGTGACATATGTGCACATGGCGGAACACCTCCACTGTCATCTAAGTGGCTACATGATGGCTGGAATGTGCTGTGAAATGTACAATGCTGGTAGCCCAATGAAGTACCTGGAATCACAAAAGTACACTAGGGCAGCCATGTAAACCATGCACAACAATGCCCGAACAGACACAAACAATGCATTGACACTGGAACATGTGCACATGACAACCCCAATGAGGTATGTTGCACATATTGATGTACAATTGTCATCTAGGGCCCATAGCATGGATGCAGACACACATACCCACAGGTAGTACCATGTGATGTAGGTGGGGGCATTGCTGTGTACATGTGACAGTAGCTGTACAGACACATGTCCTGCATACCCCATGTGGGGGTAGCTGTGGCATGTGACCTGGACATGCCTGTACAATTGACCATGTCCCACAGGAGATGTGTTATGTTTTACCACATGTGATTGTGAAAAAAGCTGGGGCTTTATGGCTGCCGGTGTACCTGTGTGACATTGTCTGTGATGGGTGCAAAGGCAAATAGTATCGTATTGGATGCACACAAGCACCACATAGGTGCATAGCCTGAACATACAAAAAAAGGAGTGTGTGGGATGATAGCAACCCACAGGGGGAAGGGGGTATGGACGGCCCCCAAACCACATGTGTGTGTATGGTGTTCACGTCCACACATGAGCATCTGAGAGGCTAGTGTTACAGCTGTACAGGGTTGCATGCATATATGTTCAGCAACATCCCTGTTTTCCCACCACTGGCCCGTGGACCGATGGACACCAACCAAATGTGCAGATATGAGAGGGCACAGCACATCACAGATGCCTACTGTAGAACAGGCTTCCCTGTAGACATGTGCACAGTAGGTCTGCGCCACTGCAGTCAAACATGTTATGTGCTGAACCACACCAATAGTCCAGGCCATGCCACAGATGGATGTGCATGCATCTGTGTATGTACGGCTGTGAATGTCTCCATAGCAATATAGCTGTGTCACCGTTGTGAACAACAATATGAATGGGTTGTATGTGTGGGGGGCGTATGTGTATGGTCAGATCGGATACCATCAGTGACCCTGCTATGTGAACATCCCTGTCCCCATACATGGATACCTATGCGGGCCCAACACCACATTCACAGGGGGAGGGATGGGGGTGTGTGCAGCAGCAGACATGGGGGGGCAGCAGGCACTGGATGTACACATATGTGGTACCCACATCAGTGCAGGCAACCATCCATGTGGGGATAGCGGTGTTTTCCACATACAGCACTGTGTTGATCAATATCCCAGCACATAGCACCTGCCAGGGTTACAGTGTATGCATGGATGTGTGATACCTGCATGCACCAGACACACCCTCAGCAAGCAGGGGCAGCATACCGTTTGAGGCCAGTGTCCACACCATGGTGATAACATGTTGAATGTCCATATACACATAGCAATGACATATGGAATGGACAGCCACCCTGCCAATATCATCAACCCCAGGTGGATCCAAACCCCTTGCCATGTATGTGGCTTACCCTGCCATACCATGCTGCCCTGCCCAGCTTGGCTGCATGAGCTATCACAGTCCTAAACGGTCCAGTGCACAAAAGGCACTCTCCCAAACAACCATACACAGCAGTAATGTGGCGGGGATGCACCCTGTGCTGTCACAGGTGCTGTGTGATGCTCTGGACAATTTTGTGTGCACATGCTATGCATCGCCTCTCCTCTTAATGTCTCATGCTTACACATTGCCCATGTCTATCACATTTCAACACAGGTGAGCTGTGGCAAGTTGTCCAACACGTACAGTGCTGTGTGGATGTACATGGCACAACACATGCATGTGCAGGTGTCCATGTGTATGTGTACAGTGCCACTGCTGACGTTCACAATGGCTGCGTGATGTTTACTGACATATACACAGCGTCCAGGTGAACAGTAGCACCGATGTCACATGGGGACCTATGCCAAGTGATATGGACACAGGTGCAGCCAGGTACACATGTCCACAGCAGGCTAACATCTACATGGTGCGTGTAATGTGATGGGGTGGCACACAGATATGAAGTGAAACCCACTGCTGATTGGTGATAAGCCAAAACATCGGGTGTGTCACTGCCACGATGCCTTCACAGATTACTGTGCAGATGTCGTACCTGTCATAGCAATGTATTTCCAACAGTATGCCAGCACAGCAGTGTAAATGTGACCTGCCACCATCATTATGTCTTACAGATAATGCCCGTTCCCCGGGTTCCACCCTTCAGTCGACAGGAGGGGATATCCCCTACCTCCATACTAATCATGACCTCTTATTCAGCATGTGCCCAGCAGGCACAGGAACGACAGGAGATGTGGGAGGAGATGTGCAGGAGGGTGAACAGCCCCGGGGGTACAACCGCTATCAGCAAATCCCCAGGCACTGCACACTCCTGATCCGGCATGCAACACAGCGTGCCCCTGCAATCGCCAGGCAACAACGTGGGACAGGTGGTGGCCCACCAACCCAGACCCCACTCACAGCCATCGAGGCGCTCCTGGCCAGTCTGGGGACACCCATGGAACAACGCAGAAACCCTGGGCCATCGGGGGGTGGGTGTCTCCCGAATATGGAGCTGCATAGTAAGTCAGTGTTGCATGTTTTTATGAAAGGCGTGGGGTGGGTGTCATAGTACAACACATAATATAGCAATACATGCCAGGTATATGGCCCACAAGATGCATACTACAGTATGCTATGTTGTGTTAAACATGTGCATAGCACATGCTAACCTGCATGCTCTGACATGCACAGTGCTGACCGTGGGGATAGTAATGGATAATGTGCATACCTGTGTGTCATCCCTTTACAGGTAGGTCTGGCGTCGCAAACAAGGGTCTGTTGCAGGTAAGTCTGTTGCTAGTCAAAGGCATGAATTGGGGTATTGATATTCCCCCTGTGTCCCGGGATGACATGCCACCTGTGTGGTCACGGTATACAGGTTGCACCACCCCACACACACCCCCCATGTACAGTAGATACAACCGTTAGCGTGAGTGGCATGACACCACCATTTGGTGTGTTCGGGATTCATATGCATACAATGGTGTGGGGTTACAATGGCTGCAAAAGCATTGGGAGCCCGCAGTATGCACACAGTACCACATAGTGAGCTGTGATCTGGGCCCGAGCACAGGTGTTACCAATGTGACCCCATGCCCCTGCATCGGTGCACACTTGTGACATGGCCTGCCATGTCCCATGCCGTGGATGTCTGGCTGCAACATTTCACACCATGACATGACCTATGCATAGCAGACATCCACACTGTCTGCATATCTGTGGGGAAAGTGACACCTTACACTAGTATGGTTGTATGTCACATGGGCCACCACAGGGCCGGGGCGATGTCCACCACACACAATTGTCAATGACCCAAAAGACAAGGCCATGGTGATACCTACAGGCATGTTGCCACACAGTACATCCACAGTGGGTAGTCACCGTTGCACCCTGTACACACATAGTGGGCTCATCACTGTAGTGGACCCCTGGACATCCGATGTAGTACACCAGTGACATGGAATGCCTCCCACAGCTACTACAGGTGCCCCTTTCCCCCAAAATACGTGCTGCTGAGCAGCTGAACTGACTTACAGACATGGCAATGGCGCCAGGTCACGCCCCACAGAAACATAACTGTGTCCTGCTACTGTGCAGTGGCACAGTGCCCGCACTCCCCACACAGCTATGCCCCCCAACCACCTGCACAGACATCCCTGTTACCCATACATTGTATCTGTAGACTGTACACATAACACTGCACCATGACAGCCATTGTGATGTGGTGCATGCGGGGGGACACCATCGTCACATGTCCACATGATACCCACATGTTTGCGGTGCAAATATTAGCCATGTGTACTGTAACTGCCCGGGCCCACGGTGTATCAATGCATGCAAACTACCATGAATTTTGTACTGCATGCCTACTAAAGACACCTGCCTGTTGTACTGTTCCCACCAGGGCAGTGTGCATACTGCCACTATGAATGTCTGGTCTCATTCACTGGTCTGTGGGGTTTTGAATGCTGCATGCCACCTGCCCCATGCAATTTTGTGTGTGTGTGTGTGTGTGTGTGTGTGTGTGTGTGTGTGTGTGTGTGTGTGTGTTTTGTTTTAAAACCCATGGTATGTCTTTGTATTGACAGGGGCTCTAGGTGCGTTACCCTCCTGCGCTCCATCTCATCCTAGTGTCCCGCCAGATACTAGTGGTGATGACCATGTGCATGAGGCACAGGCAGGGTCGTCACAGGCAGACACTGTGCCATTGGAGAACATCACACCCCCCTTCATCCCCCCAAAGGTTGATGCCGACACATACCCCGACACCATTGCCCTTAGATGACGGACAGTCAGCGCTGTTGGCACCGAGCAGGAATGTGTGGTGGCTGCAGAAGGTGTGGGGACACGATGTTGCCAGTGTAATGACTGGTGCAGTGCCACGCAGGCATGTGGCAGGTGCTGCCCTAGGGGGCACCGCTAGACATACACCTGCAGTACAGGGTGCAGCAGCTGGTATAACCAGACGCATGTTCCAGACTGTAATGGCGGGCAGGGCCGACGGCAGAACCAGGAAGGGCAGAGGCTGCAGAGGTCTGCAATCCGTTCCTTGAATGACAACATCCAGGCATTGGCGAATGCCCCAAAAGCATCTTGCCGATGTTCTGGATAGGAGATTGGGTGAGATGGCTGGTATCCTCGACCGAGGCATGGCCATCCTTGAGCATGGGCGTGTGCAGGAACACCAGGTAGGGGTGAGGCATAGGGGCGGGGGGTGGGCCAGCAACACCACCTGGTGCAGGTCCCGGGGGCCACCTCCCATGCCCACCACAGTGCTGGTAGCAGCAGCAGTGCAGCTGCTACTAAAAAACCAGGACAGAGCAGGCCACGTGGGCGTGGCCCTGGGGCCCCCGTGGGCCCTTTCCAGCGGACATGTGACATCGGGGGGCAGTCCGTACCTCCACCCGGTCATGCCCGTGCGACCCCAGGCCGGGTCACGCCCCCACGGACACAGTGAGCCGTAACACCTGCACTGTACAGTCTGGGGCTGCCAAGCATACCCGTGTAGGCATCACAGATGACTGAACTGTGTACACAAACCCCCCACAGCAAACAATGTAGGGCTCCACCACACCCACATGCAATCACAGTCATGCCCAGTCAATGCACAGGCCCTTAAAAACACATGATGTCATCCATTGGTACAGCCCATGCCTGTGGCCCCATATCACCCTGTGCATATGATGAAGTCTCTGCCGCCGGAGCTACACCATCAGTGCACGGGTTTTGCAAACATATTCTGATGCACAGGGTGGACAAGATAGTGAGAGGTGTATGTGATACCTGTGTCCGCATACGTGATGTGTATGTTGTGGGGTGTGTGTATGGCTGGTGACAGGGTGATGTGATGTGGGTTGTGCACTGACATCATGCAGCAGACATACCATGGGGAGGTGCAGCATTCATTGATCTGTGTACACAGTATGGGGGTGGTTACATTTTAGCACCATGTTGGTTCAGTTAACCCGTATGAAAAGATGGTGTACTTGCATGTGCCCTGGGAGCACTGTAATTAGTTCCCCCGGGAGTCGGGGTACCCACAGGCATGTCTGGCAACATCAGCATAGCACAGGTACCGCAACCGGCATGGACCCCCGGTACATAGGGCGTACATAACAGGGTATGTGCCCTACGACATGTGTGGACCTAGCATGACTGTGTGTGGCTGCTAACACCCCCCAGGATGGGGATGCCATCCATCAGTCCCCAGTCCCTTCCAGCACTGACACACAGATGATGCCTGGCGATAACTATATCACACATCCACCGTCAAATTTCTCCTGGACAAGGCAGTCAGGGCCTTTCCTTCACATGGGGTGGCACTCCTCCCGTGTTGTAGGGGTCTCCCCTTTACCCTGTTCCCCAGCACGCCCCCTCATCTTTGTGGTGGTTCTGACAGTCGCCTTGGGGTTTGCCTGAGCCTGGAGGGGGAATATGCCCATGTCACCCAGGTCAGACATGGCCGGGATGCCCGGCACAGATCACCACAGAGCAGATGTGCTGTGAGGTTTACAGCCGGGGTCCCCTTGGGTGCAGCTTGTGACACATGTCCTAGCACCGTCATCCCGCCTTGTGGTTTGCGGTCCTTCCAAATGCTGCAGGCGTCAGGTTTAAAGGGCCCGATGTGCCATTTCGTCATTGCCCTTTTGGGGATGTGTACAGGGGGACAATGAACACCCTGATGTGGGGTTCCTTTCCCGACCAGGAGGCCACAGTGGAATGTCTTCACACCCACATTGCCATTGTGTGTGTTGACAGAGGTTACCGACAGGTGTGGTAGCCATTTCCTGAACATGTCCACCATCTTGAATGGCTTACCACCCTTGACATTGGGCGTGTCCTTCACACTGGGTAGGTTTTTTTTGGGGATGGCTCTGGCACCAGTTATCCATGTCTATGGCCCCAGGTGGATGTCCGTGTCACATGGGGTGTTGGGTATGGTGGGGTGTAGTCATCTGCATACCTTGTCTGCCACAATCCCCTATGATTGCATGCACATTGGAAGGTCGGATGCCAGGCAGGGGCCCGGGGGCCCCGTGGGGCCCCCACTGGAGAAAATATGAGTGTGACAAGGCACCAGGAAAAAACCCCGTGTGGTGTGACCTCCCCCCAAACATCGGGTGACAGATGTCCCCACATGTATGCTGGCGAGCCTGTCGATGGGGCCCTTGTGGGGGTGCTCTGAGCTCCCACCAGGTCATGGTACTGTGTGCAAACCCCGTATCCCCATCAATGGCCTTGGTGACCACTCCAGACAGGAGAGCAGGTTCAGGCAGGATCCCCCCTTGACTATGTTGTTGTGGGTATGTTCCCGGTTTTGGGTGTACACCGCTGTCTGTACCATGGGCACCTGTATGGACCTCCCACAGCTTTGCAGACAAGGCTTGTCAAGCTGATAGGGTGTGGCTGTCTACAGTCCATAAGAGCACTACCCTGGCATAGTGGGACCACAGATATATGGCCCTCCATTGGGGGCATAGCCCATAGTAAGGCTAACATGACACAGTGGGCATGTGTGGGCGAGGGCCTCAATGAGGATGGGTAGCACACAGCCAGGGGGTGCCCATTGGTGCTGTGTCAACCCCCTAGAGATATGGGATCACTGCAGGCCATAGGAGATGTTTGGGGGGCTAGAGTCTGGTGGGATGGTTATGTCTCCTCTTGGGGGGGGGATGTATGCATGGAACATGTCCCCTGGTTGGCCGGCACTGTCTGTCGGTGGAGTGACTGTTCTACCATTCTGGACCATTTCCGGTCTGTGTGCCCCAACCATGGCCTTACCACAGTTAGGGAAGGCTCTATGGGAGTCTCATGTGCCCTCTGCAGTACCACTCCCCGGGGTTTGGGTGATTGTTGTGGCCGTATGGTGGCCGGTATGAATGGGAGATGGTTTCCCCGGTACTGACATTGCTCTGTCATGTATTAGCTCCAACTGTTGATGTACAGGGCAGTGGCTGGGGTCCACCACACCATGTGCCTACCTGTGGTGGACAAGGTCTTGATGTTATCATGTTTGCCTGTTGCAGACATGCATGTGGGTGCTCAGTGAAGGCATTTTTGGGGGTTGGGTCTGGCCTGTGTTCAACACTGGCATGGAGGACTTGTAACCACACCGGTCGTATGATGTGTGTGGTTTGTTGTGGAGAGGTCATCACTTTGGTCCCCATGCGGTGTTGGTTCAGGATGTGGATGACCAGTGGATCCACTATATGGTCTGGCAACACCATTGAGGGCTGTACATCCCGTGTGGGACATATCCCCACCATGTGTGATGGGCAGAACTGTCAGACGTCCCCTAGTTTTTGGTGCATGGCTGTTTAACAGTGGGTGTGGAACACCTGGGACCGTTTGGGGGGTTGTGCCATGGGTAATGTTCCCAGTATGGGTGGTTCATGTCACCCAATGGTGCTGTTGGGAGCATGCCCACTCACCAGTGTCCTCAGGACTCTGTGCAGGTATCCTGTGTTTGGGAGGGTTGTCGGCATGCAACAAACTGTAGGCCAGTCCTACACATGGTTAAATTTCACCAGATATTCCCGCAAGCCATTTTTGGCATGGCGGGTTGCTGTTTTTTGGACACACACGACGGTCCACATTCCCCACCCATGCCGCCCCATGTGTATGCATGTCTGCTCTGTGCCGATCTAAGTGTCTGAGCATGCCCAGTAGGCAGCTGTGTAGATAGACACACAGCACAGTGCCCCCCCGACTGCAGTTATACCCCGGGGCATGCCTGTATCCCCCACGCCACGCTGTGGCATGGCCAGGTTTTTTTGGGGTGGCTGGACACACCGAGGTCCACATTCCGCCACCCATGCCGCGCCCCTTTTATGCATGTCTGCTCTGTGCCGAGTCTAAGTGTCTGAGCATATGCAGCAGGCAGTGATGTACTGATCAGTAGTTTTTGGGATTCCGACTGCAGCACTAACGTGTTACTGGGCCCCACCTTGGGATGGTAACAGGCGCGTGACTGCGCACTCTGAAAATTCGGGGGATTGCCCTGCAAATGATAAATGGGTATGCCTCCTGACAGGGTCTGCTCAGTAAAACTTCTGTAAATGCTTCATACTGTAGGGGTTCATGTAGATAGGCGGGTTTGTCCCGTCCCTTCCGGGGGGTGTGTGTGTGTGTGTGTGTGTTTCCAGCTGCCTCTGCGATGAACATGCTTTTAGGCGCCCCCATACCTTGGCTATTGCCAACTATTGTCTTGGGGGATGTCACCAGCCTACAAGTATGCCTCTGACAGCCTGTCAGTAAACCGGTAGCGCATTCTGTAAATGCTTCATACTGTTGTGTTTATGTAGATAGGAGGTTCGTCTCCGTCCGTGTGTGTGTGTGTGTGTTTCCCGCTGCCTCTGCGAATGAACATGCTTTTAGGCCCCAACACATCCTTGGCTATTGCCAACTATTGTCTTTGATGTCACCAGCCTACAAGTATGCCTCTGACAGCCCCTCAGTAAACTCGTAGGGGTTCTGTAAATGCTTCATACTTGTAGTTCATGTAGATAGGGGAGGTTCATCTCCGTCCCTTCCGGGGGTGTGTGTGTGTGTGTGTGTGTTTCCAGCTGCCTCTGCGAATGAACATGCTTTTAGCGCCCCCACATACCTTGGCTATTCCAACTATTGTCTTGGGTGATGTCACCAGCCTACAAGTATGCCTCTGACAGGGTCTGTCAGTAAACTGGTGCCTGTAAATGCTTCATACTGTAGTAGTTCATGTAGATAGGCGAGGTTCGTCTCCGTCCCTTCCGGGGGTGTGTGTGTGTGTGTGTTTCCAGCTGCCTCTCTGAACATGCTTTTAGGCCCCCACATACCTTGGCTACCAACTATTGTCTTGGGGGATGTCACCAGCCCACAAGTATGCCTCTGACGCTCTGCTCAGTAAACTCGGGGGCGTTCTGTAAATGCTTCATACTGTAGTGAGTTCATGTAGATAGGGGGTTCATCTCCGTCCCTTCCGGGGGGTGTGTGTGTGTGTTTCCAGCTGCCTCTGCGAATGAACATGCTTTTAGATGCCCCACATACCTTGGCTATTGCCAACTATTGTCTTGGTGATGTCACCAGCCTACAAGTATGCCTCTGACAGCTCTGCTCAGTAAACTCGGTAGGGATTCTGTAAATGCTTCATATTTTAGTGAGTTCATGTAGATAGGGGTAGGTTCGCTCCCCCTTCCGTGTGTGGGTGTGTTTCCAGCTCCCTCTGCGAATGAACATACTTTTAGGCCACATACCTTGGCTATTCCAACTATTGTCTTGGGGGATGTCCCAAACTACAAGTATGCCTCTGACAGCTCTGCTCAGTAAACTCGGTTGGGGTTCTGTAAATGCTTCATACTGTAGTGAGTTCATGTAGATGGTAGGTTCGTCTCCCTCCCTTCCGGGGTGTGTTTTTCTTTCCCCCTGAAAAAGCCCTTTAAAATTTCCCAAACAACAATGTGAGATTTCGTTAAGACTCACATTGTTGATTGTGAACTTTTTAAAAGCTTTTTCTGGTTTAAACAACAAACGTTATTTAATAAACTGTTTAAATGTTGAAGACTTGTGTTTGTGAACCGGGGCTATTCGCAGGTTGCTGGTTTGTTTGTTTTTTAAGTACAATATCATGGTGTGTTCATAGGATGCTTTCGGGTGTTGACATGTGTGTTTCATTAGCAGTCGTCTGTGCTTTCTATGCTGTGGCTACATGTTCATTTTCCCTAGAAAGTGACAAATGGAAGTGTAAGGGTGGATATTTAAAGCCTGGATGCTTCCATGTTATTTTAATTCACGGGCCCCGGGTGATAGGGATACATGTCTATGAAGAACCTTTGGATACCATATGCGACCGTTGGATGAAATGTTTACATTGACTGTTCCATCTACCTATGTGTGACATGGTTTGTGGCCATAGGGTGCCAGTAAGTCTTTCCTGTTCATTGGGTGTTTGCCATGGTCAATTGACATCAATCCTATTAATTCACTGAAGGATGTCTTTCATTGGTGGGAAGCCATAGTTTGACCATCGTATGTCTTTTTCCCGGGCGTTGATATTTGCCATTGGTATGTTTACACAGGTCACCCATCTGTTCCACTGTATGGAAGCGTGTGATCCCCATTTATGTGCTGGCAGATTGAGTGCTGGCGGTATCTGCCCAGTGGTCTGGCTTTTGGGGGGTCTACCGTAGTCCCTATCTGTATTTCCTGGGTTATGCCTTGCAAACCTGTGGGGTTCCCCAGGTTTGCAGCTATGGGGGCCATCTTGGCTTACGTTTGTCCATCCATGGGAACTGCCTACTGGACACTAGTATAGGGCTGTACATTTCACAGCTGCATTCTGCATTTCCGTGGATGATCTGCATTATTAGTGAGTAACGAAAGCCCCAAAGCCGCACATGGGCGGGACGAATCATCTGCCAATCCCACCGAGACCCTTTTGCATAAAGATCCCATGTCTGCAACCCCGGTACCCATTGCCCCCCTTCATGTGCGGAAATGGGATGTGAACGGAGGGCGAGCAACCTGGGGGGTCCTATTCATATGTCCTGCATTTCATGGGGTTGTCATCACCCTTGAAGGCGCTTTGGTGCATATATCTACCTGTGCCAGTCACGGCTGTCACCTCTTCTGGGTCACACTATGTTGCCAACACTTAAGGAGAAATTTTGGGTCCTGCAATGGACACCGATTTCATATGTAAAGTGTAGAACATGTTGGACTGTGTCCATTCGGTGGGTTTGACTGCCATATGTGCCCCAGTCCCGGATGTCTGTTTTCCTACCCATATTATGTAGTGCTACGGAACCCGTGTCCTTCCACAATTAACCCATATGGTGTTACTGTAGTACTGCAGGTTGGCAACCCTTTTAAATAATCCTCAGAGGTACCATTGTGAACTATCCCCACTGTATTGTCATTATAACACAGCCGGTACATGTAGAACCTATTTATTCATGAAGGATGTTATTTATGTGGGAAGCCCTATTTAATAGTATGACCTTCCTAGTTGGCGTTGTTGGTGTGCCATTAATATGTGTTCCACAGGTCGCCCTATGTTCCCAGTGAAGCGGTGATCCCCACATACTTGCTAGCACCTTGGCTGCTGTTCGCCCGGGGGATTTTTTTTTGGCCCACCGGGCCCCCCGGGGGGTTGGGAAAGGGGGGGGGTTTTTTTGTCTAAAAAAGGGGGGTGTTCCTGTGGTGCTTTGGGTTTGGTCTTGTCCGCCCAGTGTACGGAACTGCCCTGACCGTTAATGAATGTTAGATGAGTCACATGGGCACGGTTTGTCCATGTCTATGATACCATGTCACCCCCCAATTATTCATAGCCGCGCTTTATTGGCGGTGTACCCATTGTAGATCTTGTTATACTAATTGCACACGGTCTGGTCGAACGGACCTATTTCCATTACTAACCCTCGGTATGTATGACCTGTGTCGCAATATTACATGGGTTTACCATTGCGTGACGGCTTTCACTGAGTCACAGACATGTCCGTTGCTTGGATTGGGCCGGTTCCGCTCTGCTACACACATTTAACATGGCGGAACAGGTTGAACAGCTAAGCCACGGGGACATCGGGCTCTCCGTCGCTGTTTAGTATTGAATCGCTATTTTGAGTCTGTTTCACAAAGTGAGACAGTGTCGACATTGGTAACGGACATCTCGCGCAGTACGTCCGCACCGCCGCGGGTGCCGTATGTCTGCGTTTGGGCGGCGGACAGGCATTATGCTGTGCCATTATGTCTGGGAATATATGGTTTCTTGCCATAGATGATATGGCATACTAGCAATGACCCGCGTCTGGGTGTGGGTACTGCTGTATTACCCACGGGAAGAGTGGCCTTAGGTAAAGTGGTGCCCTAGGCAGAAGGACTCCATGTTGCCACCGCCACATCACCCGCTACCCCCCTCCTGGTCTACCTACACCAAATAAAGTCTGGAAAGGTGCCCCGAGTAGAGCAACGCCCTAGATGGCTGCCTAATTGGCCTATGCCTAAGGCCGGCTATGTGTGTGGTCCCTCGGGCATCGGACTCGGGAACGCGCCACGTCTGCCATGGGTATGTCCAGCATTACCCACATCCGGCCGTGGTTTATTGCTATGATGTTCCATGTGTACAGTGGTGCCGGTTACCATACATATGCCTTTCTCGAAAGCCGATTTCACACTTCTGAACACTACTGTGGTCTACTTTAAGGCCCCTGAGCCAGTGGTGAACATTACTCAAACCGCTGAATCACGTACATATGCCTTCCACCAGCACTTACAGGACTGCATGGATCAGGCAATTCCATACAAAACTGTGACTCTTTGTACCAAAGACAAGCATCCAGTCTGGTGGACCCCAGCCATGAACAAGCTCTACAACGACAGGAGGTAGATACTACAAGTTAAAGCGGAATACCTGTAAGGTTACACACCCTTGCTCATTATATGTGAAGAACTACAAGCTGTCATGAAATCATCCAGGGGAAATTCAACAGAGAAACTAACAAGGACTCAACAGACAATCATAAGGCCTTCTTTAGCTATGTTGGACACCTGGGAGGACACTCCCAGATATGCTCAGACTGGGTTCAGAATGATGTGAAGATGACTGAACCTACACACATTGCCAACATACTGGCTGACAGGTTCAGTGCTAGCGTTTCCCCCCTCCCCCCCACATGGAGATATCTATACCAGAGAATTGTAGATCCTGGAACATCTGTAACGCACAGGTGGGAAATGCTGTCTCCAAGGCAGTAAACACAGCATCCATGGGACCAGATGGTGTCCCAGCTGTGTACTCCATGAACTCTATGGGGAATTAAACCCACACGTAGGACAGCTGTTTAATCTTAGCCTCACCTCAGGATACGTACCCAAGTAGTAGCACAGGGCGACTGTAGTCACACTTCACAAGGATGGTGCCTCCACTGACCCTGGTTATTACCATCCCATTAGCTTGACAAGCCTTATCTGCAAAGCCATGGAGAAGGATCATAATGGAACTCATAGATAAAGACATAGGGGACTTGCATACTTTGGATCCAACCCAGTTTGGCTTGGTCAAATTCAGATCATGCCTTTTACACGTGTTTGACTTTGTAGGATCAGTCACCAAGGCCATTGATGAGGGTCAAGCAGTCCATACAGCCTACCTCAACCTGGCAACGGCCTTCGACACAATACCCCCCTCGGGTATCATTGATAAACCCATCATCTTGAACGTAAATCCATACATCACCATATGGGTTGCAAACCGGCTAAGTCACGGAACCCACACGGTCATAGTTGCTGGCGCCATGTCATACTCACAGCCAGTCACAGGTGGTGTCCCATGGGGCTCAGTCCTGGGTCCACTATTTTTCAGCATCTACATTTCCAAAGTACAAGCAAACACAGGGGGGTTATGGCTGACAATGTTTGCAGATTACTGCAAACTGGGTGCCATAGTCGGACACACATCTGACACAGATATCCTTCAGGAGGGCCTCACAGATGTGGATAAGTGGTGCCAGAGACATGGCCTACAGCTAAATGCCAGGAAATGCATAGCCATACCCTTCGGGAAGAGCAAGGTTACCCCTAGCTACCATATAGGTGGCAATCCACTGAGCACAGAGGGAGTTACCAGGGATCTGGGGACCCGGGTTGTTGTTAACCGTTCGTTCGACACACACGTTGCTAACGTAGTTAGGTAGACCTTCAACATTGCCCACATCATCATGAAGGGATTCACATCTAGATCAGGGGAGGTCATTGTCCCCTTGTACTCATCACTCATTAGACCTATGATTGGGTACAATGCCCCGTTCAGAATGTATCTGACCCGACATCTGCAGCAGCTGGACAGGCCCCAACAGTTCATCGACAAACAGATGCAGGGTCTCAGGAATATGTGTTATGCTGACCGACTGAAAGAATTCCAGCTGTATACAGTCGCATACCACTTGCCCAGAGGTGACCTGTGCCTGGCATACAAGGCCATGTCGGACCCAGATCTGATGACTATGCTTCACCTAAGGAATTTAGATCCCTCAGAACCACAAGGGCAGGTGACGTACACCTTCACAGTGTCATTAATAGAACGTGCTGGTGGGACAGATTCATCACCCAGACACTCACTATGCTGTGGAACAACATCCCAGTACATGTGAGGCCAACCACCTTGCTGGCCTTGTGTTAGTATTTTGACAAGGATGTCTGACTTGAATATTTACTTTACCACATTGTGAATCTTTACATTTCGTTGGTCTATTTTACATTAGTCATAATCATACGGTTTATCTCTATATATTATGGTTCATTTATATTACTAGGTGTCTGTAGTTCTTTTACTATATTGGCACAATCCGTAGAACATATATATGTAGCTTAAACAGTCAGTCATTTGGAAAACTTTATGTTGGTTCTTCTTTCATATATATACATATATTTCTATTCTTCTATGAATAATGTACCTTTCGAAGCAATGTCTGATGTACTCACTGTGTGGAATCTGTAACCCAAGTAAAGTGTGTTTGCTTGTTTGCCTTTAAGGCATTTAAGTAATACTTAGCACATCTAATTTAATGACCAATTAAGGGTTTTAAATGTAGTAGGTTGGACTGCATTGTATGTATTCTGAATAAGTCTGCTTATGAAGCAGACGAAAAGAGCTTCAATAAACTATGGTGACTGCATTTAATTCCTGGTGGGCTCTGAGTGGTCGCTGACGGTGTCTACAGTACCTCGTCTTTGCTTTGGACTTCTTCAGCTGGTTGTCTGTGTTTGTTGTATGGGGTATGTCATGTGTAGTCCCTATGTGTATTACCTGTGTAATGCTTTACTGCGGCAGTGTAATTCCACCGGGTTTGCAGTTATGGGTGCCATCTTGGTCATACGCTTGTCCATCCATGTGAATTGCCTACTGGACACTGGTATAGGGCTGTACACATTTCACACCAGCATTTAGCATTCTACGGTGGATGCATTGCATTAGTAGTGGTGAGTAAGGCAGGTACTATGCACACATCCCTCCCACGGGGCAGGACAATGGATTATCTGCCAGACAACACAAAGCCCCATTTCTGCATACCCAAGATCCCATGGCTGCAACCCTCGACAGTACCCATTACACATCCTTCATGCGTGCGGGACTGGGATGTGGACGCAAATGTATGGACACGTCGATCTGGGTATTTCTGTTCATATGTCCTGCGTTTCATGAACACTTGTCATCAACCTTAAACACGCTGGTGGTGCATATGTCTAACTGTGCCATAGCCACGGCTATAGCATCGTCTGTTGTTCGTAAACGTCTGGAGTGAGTTATGTGAACAGGTATTTTAGGGTCCTTCAATGGACACCAATGTGCATATGTAAAGTTAGATGTTGCTGGACTGTGTCCAACTGGCCAGTGCTTTTGACTGCTGCTGTATGTTCCCCAATCGCGGATGTCTGTTTGACTACCCATTCTTCATGGTGCTACGTAACCAGGTGATTTACAGCTGTGAACAGTTGGTGTACATCCAAAGATGCAGGTTAGCAACTGCTTCAAATAAAACTCAGACGTCCCAATAGGACATATCCGTCACTGTAATTTCAACATAACACCACCGGAACATGTAGATCCCCTATGTCTTCATTGAAGCATGTTTTCTTCATAGGTGGGAACGCCATAGTTTACATATCCCAGTTGACGTTGTTGGTGTGCCATTACTTTGTGTTGCACAGGTCGCCCATCTGTTCCACAGTATGGTAGCGAATGCTCCCCCATTGTGTTGCTGGCAGATTGAGTGCTGTGTACGCCGGTGTTTGCATGGTGGTCCAACTTTGTATGGTGAATGTCAACCGTAGTCCCTATGTATATTTGCTGTGTTATGCCTTACCGCGGCTGTGTAGGTCCACCGGGTTTACAGTTGTGGGTGCCATCTTGGTCGTACGCGTGTCCATCCATGAGAATTGCCTACTGGACACTAGTATAGGCCTGTACACATTTCACACCTGCATTTAGCATTCTCCGGTAGATGGTTTGCATTATTAGCGGAGAGTAAGGCAGGTGCTACGCACACATCCCTCCCACGGGGCGGGACAAAGGATTGCCTGTGAAACAACACCGAGGCCAGATTCTACATACCCAGACTCCCTTGACTGCAACAGTCGACAGTACCCATTACACATCCTTCATGTGTGCTGGACTGTGATGTGGACGCAGTTCTATGGACCCAGTACCCTGGGTATTTCTGTGCATATGTGCTGCATTTCATGGACAGCTATCATCAACACTGAACACGCTTGCGGTGCATATGTGTACCTGTGACGTGGTGACGACAATGAGTTCACGTGGGTAATGCAGGAAGCTAGCAGGCATTCAATGAATGGAATTTTTGGGTCCTACAATGGGCACCAATGTGCATATGTCAGGTTAGATGTTTCTGGACTGTGTCCACCTGGCCAGTGCTTTTCACTGCTGGTGTATGTTCCCCAATTGCAGATGTCTGTTTGACTACCCATTCTACATGGTGCTACGTAACCAGGTGATTTAGTACTGTGAACAAATGTCATACATCCAAAGATGCTGGTTAGCAACTGCTTCATATAAACCTCAGACATCCCAATGGGACATATCCGTCACTGTATTTTCAACATAACACCACCGGAACATGTTGATCACCTATGTATTCATTTAACCATGTTGTCTTCATAGGTGGGAATGCCATAGTTTACATATCCTACTTGACGTTGTGGGTGTGCCATTAGTATGTGTTCCACAGGTCGCACATCTGTTCCGCTGTATGGTAGCGGGTGCTCCTCATTCTGGTGCTGGCAGATTGAGTGCTGTGTACGCCGGTGTTGGCACGGCAGTCCGACTTTGTATGTGGAATGTCAACTGTAGTCCCTATGTGTATTTCCTGTGTTATGCCTTACCGCGGCTGTGTAATTTCCCCGGGTTTGCAGTTGTGGGTGCCATCCTGGCCATACGGTTGTCCATCCATGACAATTGCCTACTGGACACTAGTATGGGGCTGTACACATTTCACACCTGCATTTAGCATTCTCCGTGGATGGTTTGCATTATTAGCGGAGAGTAAGGCAGGTGCTATGCACACATCCTCCCACGGGGCGGGACAAAGGATTGCCTGCGAAACAACACCGAGCCCAGAGTCTACATACCCAGAATCCCTTGACTGCAACACTCGACAGTACCCATTACACATCCTTCATGTGTGCGGGACTGTGATGTGGACGCAGTTCTATGGACCCGGTACCCTGGGTATTTCTGTGCATCTGTGCTGCATTTCATGGACAGCTATTATCAACATTAAACACGCTTGCGGTGCATATGTGTACCTGTGACGACAATGAGTTCACGTAGGCGTTGAAATAAGGCATCATTCTTGTCATTAGACAATTTTTGGGTCCTACAATGGACACCACTGTGCATATGTAAAGTGTAGAGCTTGTCGGACTGTGTCCTTGTGAGCAGTGGGTTTCACTGATGCTGTGTGTTCAACAATCGCGGATGTCTGCTTGACTACCCATACTGTGTAGTGGTACGGGAACCATGTTTTCCGACACCAGAACCCAATGGTGTACATCCAATGTTGCAGGTTAACAACCACTTTAATACCCAGAGGTCACGATTGGGAGGTATTGCCACTTTATTATCGGAACAACACCTCCAGACTGTGTAAATCACGGGAACTTTAGGCCAGTCTTACCGGCCATTTGCAATTGTAATTAGCAGACACGTGTCAATACATGTATGATAAGACATATTGTAATGCAGAAGTTAATCTATGTTATTTGGACATTGGCTTCTGCTATTGGCATCCGTTGCTGTGAGTGTTGCCAGTTACCATACACATTGCTTGCTCAGAGGCAGACTACACAATTCTGCACACTACTGTGGTCTCCTTTAAGGACCCTGAGCCAGTGGTCGACAGTACTGCAGCCACTGCATCAATCACATTTGCCATCTACCGGTACCTACAGGACTGCATGAACCAGGCATTCACTTACCCAACTGTGGTTCATTGTACCAATGCCAAGCGTCCAGTGTGGTGTACCCCAGCCATACACAGGATGTACAACACGAGGAGGTGGCTGCTACAAGGTGGAGCAGACACATTGTGAGGTATGACACCCTTGGTCATCATATGTGTAGAGTTACACACTGTCATGCCATGGTCCGGGGCACATTCCACAGATATACCTACATGGACCTGGCTGACAATCATACCACCTTCAGTTGCTATGCTCAACACCTGGGAGGTCACTCCCACATATGCTCTGACTGGGTTCACAAAGAGGTGGAGTTTACTCAACATACACACATTGCCAACATACAGGCTGACAAGTCCAGTGAGGACATCTCCACACCCTCCCCCACACATGAGGAGATGTCTGTACCAGCGGTTTGTGGTCACCAAATGTTCTGTGACACACAGGTGGGACATGCTCTCTCCAGGGTAGTGGACATAGCATCCATGAGACCAGCTGGTGACCCCACTGTGTACTCCACTATCTCATAGAGGAATTAGACCCACAGTTAGGACAGCTATTTCTTTGTAGCCTCACCTCAGGTAAGGTACGCAGGTTGTGTCGCATGGCAAAGGTAGTCCCACGTCACAGGGCCAATGCCTCCACTGAGCCTGGTTATTACTGTCCCATTACCATGAGGAGACCTATCTGCAAAGACATGGGGAGGGATCATACTGCGGCTTGTACATGAATGCATAGGGGACATACATACTTTGCATCCAACATGGTTTGTCTTGTTCAGGGGCGGTTCATGCCTTTAAAGCATGGTTGACATTTACGGGACAGTCACCGAGGCCATTGATGGGGGTGTTGCAGTCCATACAGCCTACCTCGACCTGGCAAAGGCCTTCACCACATTACCCCCCTCAGGTATCATTGATAAACCCATTGGCTGGGATGTGAACACGTACATCACAGAATGTGTTGTACACTGTCTATGTGACACAACCCACACGGTCATACTTGCTGGCAGCATGTCAGACCTACTGCCTGTCGTATGTGGTGTCCCATGGGGCCCTTCCGTGGGTCCACTCCTGTCATACATCTACATTTCCACGGTACAGGCACACACAGGGGTGTTATGGGCAACATTGTTTGTAGATGACTGCAAAACAGGTGCCATAGTGTGACGGACATCTGACACAGATATCCTTCGAAGGGGCCTCCCAGATATGCATATCTGCTGTCAGGGACATGGCCCACAGCTAAATGCTAAGTAATGCAACATCATACCTGTCGAGAAGTACTAGGTCACCCCTGTCCAGCATATAGGTGGCTGTCCACTCAGCACAGGGGTGATTACCAGGGATCAGGGGACAGAGTTTGTCGGTCACCATTCATTCAACACACACGTTGCTATCGTGGTTCTGTGGGACTTCTACATTGCCCACCTGTTTGTGCAGGGATTCACATCTACATCAGGCTAGGTCATTGTCTCCTTGTACCCATTACGTGTTACACCTATGATTTACTACATTGCCCCATTCAGACTATATCTGACCATACACCTACAGCAGCTGGGAAGCCCTCATAGGTTAATTGTCATACAGATGCAGGATGATATCATTTTGTGTAATGCTGACTTGTAGGACCCCTGCCCCATTAAGTCACATACCTGCTGTTTAGTGTTGACCTGTGCCTGACATACGAGGCCATGTCAACCCATATGTCATGTGTATGCTTCACCTACTGTATCTGCATCCCTCAGAACCACTAGGGCAGGTGACATGAACCTTGTCACGGTCATTAATGGGATGTGTTTGAGTGACACATATATCACCCAGACACTCACAATGCTGTGGATCTACATCACAGTACATGTGAGACAGAGATCCTTCATAGCCTTGTTCGTGGGTATGTTGTCCATTGGATGGAGAATTGCAGGTATAGGCCAGGGATTACATCATTATCACTGCTTGACGGAGGTACAGCAATATCATGTGTATTTTATCTGAAGCACAGAAGGTTGCCAAAGTCATCCTAACTATGGTGTAGTGTTATGGCTGAACCTGGGATGATGGCCTACCCTGTACCTATGGACCTATGAACCTATATTCATAGTTTGTCACATTTACACTTGTCTATCCCCTATCCTCTTTATCCAGTGTATATTTCTGTGGCACATGATTGTCCTCTGTATTCCATGCAGGTATGCTGTGTACAGTGCACATATGTCACAGTTGATGACAGTGTATCTATGTCCCTAACACTGTGATACTGAGGACTACCACACATCCTTCACAACATTACATGCATATGTTCTTTCTATTCTTCTTTGGCCTATGGGGGGTGTTAAGGCAAACATTACACAAGTCCCTGTTTGTGCATGCTTCATGTTGGTGTCTGACCAGGCTCCATTGCAGTCGTGTGTTGGACGGTAGTGTTTCTGTGTGTTTGCCATGTGTTTTTATTGCCGGTACATCTGTGGGAGGTGTGGTTGGCACATGTTTCTCTTTGCAGGGACACCCATCCTGGGGTTTGTGTCATGCATCTGCACTTGGCATGTGCCATATGTCCTGTACTATTCCCACAGTCGTGTATGCCTTCATGCACTACTACTGCGTGATACTGGCTGTTTGTATGTGGTACACATGGACATTGTGATGGTTGGCTTGACCTATTCCCATGCTAGAACATACACATCTGTCAATTACGTTGTTTAAATCAACCTGTTACACTCATTCGTCTTTACAAACTGACAGTCAATAACACAGGGAGCTGAGATTAATAACGTTTTACTACTGTGCAGCAGGAGGCAAAGAACTATGCAGTACAAGTTTAGACTTTGTTTTACTCTATACATGTTACAGCTGTATGAGCATTGTGTATACTATCATCTTATGCACACATTAATGATGTGGTCAGTCACAGGGCATTTACATCACTATAGTCCACAAGATTGTATTCCTACAACAGTGCTAAGGTAATGCTTATGAAATGTTTTCCCATGAGGATAGCACAGCCTTGCAGCCACATAGTCAATTAGAATGTACTTGCAAATTCTGCTCTGTCACGGTTCCAACACTGTTCAGATCCGCTCGTCACTCCATTTCCTACTAGGTTCCTTTGTCTCTCTGGTGAGCAGCTGTACTCTGTGTTAGATAGAGCTCACAAGCCTATCCTCCTCAGTGGAAGGATGACAGATATACCTGTACATACATTTATTATTCTCTAACCGAGCAGATGACTAATGCTGAATGACATACACCTGCTGCACTGGTTACTGCCAGGGTCAGAATTCCATCACACTACAGCTTAGCTTCACCAATTACATGCATGATCAGTTCTACTGCCATATTGTACGGTACAATTCAATGCATTATATAGTATTTCGAGTCTAAACTGGCACTTCATATGTGTTTCTATATATATTTCTCGGACAACATCCATCCGGCCATATGCATGTTGTTCCATCCTTTACCTTGACCATGTGTATTTGGCCGTCCAGCAACGCTACTCTCCACATGTGATGTCCCACCTTCCCCTTCTTTGCCTTTAGCACCCTGTTAGGACGTCCTGTTTGGTAGGCACGTGTTCCGCTCTATGTGTTCGACTTCTCTGCATAGCTAATCATCGATGCGGTGGTTCAAAAACCCGACTTGTCCACATGAGTACAGTTATGTGCACCGTGTCGTCTGCAAACCTATATGGTGTGGACGGGTACATACCACATGCGGGATGTTCACATTCTGCAGACACATTCACATGCAGCCATTTCCATATCTGTACCTGAGGTGGGTTGGTGACATGTGGGTAATGATTTGCCCGCGTGGCACTGCCTAACACAAACATCTTACCACATTTCAGGTATGCACATTGTGTGTGGGTGTATAGCTGCACACGGATGCTAGCAGGTTTGGGTGCACAGGTGTACATGGGTGGGACTTACATGCTACAATGAGGCTATTGTGTATTACATCTGAATGCATGGGTTCTGCTTCTGGATATTACACTTCAACATACGCCATCCAGTGTATGCGACAGAGACGTTGCTGGGTGTGGGATATGCTGCTATGCACATGTTTGCCTGTGTTTAAGGTATCTTGGTTCCTTCCTGTTGTTATGTCAACACAGCTACCCGGCTATATACTGTCACTACTGCTTGTGACCATTATGGTTGGCACCTTTTCCAATGACCATAGTGGGACATGTTTTGTGGGAACATCGGATTTTGCAGGACAACACATACCCACAGTAAGTGGAGTTGACAGGACTTTACTTGTTTGCCATAATATACGCTTATTCTGTTAGCATTTGGGTTCCTTAGTCAGTTTCTTATGCCATGTATGTGTTTCATATACAAATTATATGTTTTATGCTACTATTACATGTATATTGTGGGAATAGTTTTGGCAGGGAATCTCAGGTCATTTTCCATTTTTTCGATTTTTGCAGGGACACAACTGTCCAATGAGGGACCTTCCATGGCACATTGGGACAGCTGGTAACCCTGGTGACCATGCCCATGTCGCTACTGGGGTTGCCACCTTTTCCAGTTGCCAAGGTGGGGTATTTCCGGGACTCACATCTGAGTTTACAGGCCGACACATACACACGGTCACTATATAGCATAGAACTTCACTTGTTTGCCTAAATAAAAGCTTATTGTTGTGGCAGTTTGGTTGCTTATTCTGTTTCTTGTGTCATTTAGGTATTTCAGTTACAGAAATAACCAATTCATGCTACCATTACATTAAATACGGGATATCATTATGTCCTACAATCTTAGCACATTTGCCATTTTTAATATTCTTTTCCGGGACACAACTGCCCATAGAGGGATTGCCCCTCGCAAAGTGGGACAGGTGGTGACCTTAGTCGCTACTCCTATGTTGGTGCGGCGTGCTGACATGCTGCTGTACACCTTCTCTGAGTATAACCACTAACGGTGCATTGCGGAACAAACGCGGGCTCATGCGTATCCTTTGCTCCTTGGACGGGTACACTTAAGCCTTCGTGGGTTGTATTTGCTTCTCCGTTTAGTTGGGACGGGTACTATGTTGCAAACTCTACGTGCGTTTCATTCTGCACGGGCCCTGGCTGCTGCCATTACTATTATGGGCGGACCGTGGCAGTCAGCACATTAGGTTGCTCACCGCATGCCGGCTTAGCCACGCCTCTGGACGCATCCTACTTGGGCTCGCTCACGTACACTACGCACGTGTCTGTGGTTGCGGTGCACTCTCATTAATATGCATATGGCACTACTACGCCAGCTCTTCACTGCACCGCCGGCGCAGCCCTTACGCTGGCCTTGCGCCGAGCTTCATGAATCCCGGGGTATGTATCTACTTATTTATTTGTTCATTAATTCATTAATTTATTTATTTAGTCATTCTTGAGCAAGGATAAAGAAGTTAAAACATTATAAATGGTAGGCTATTATTTTAATGACCTTACTAGGAAACCCCTGATTCCAGAGAGACACTTCAATCACTCAAGACAGGAAAAAAGTGAATGCTGTATTTTGACGCTGGTCACCCATTCACCCCTAACAGAGTATTCACAGAGCAAGTAAGTCTAGCTAAGTTGTGGGGTGGGGTGGGAGGTTTCAGTGATTGTGTGTGTGTGTGTGTGTGTGTATGTGTGTGTGTGTGTGTGTGTGTGTGTGTGTGTGTGTGTGTGTGTGTGTGAGAGACTATGTGACTGTACACGTGTGTGCATGTATGTGTGAGTACAGCCTATAAGTACTGTCATTTTTTACAGTACAATGTTTTATTCAGACTGTGACGACCCAACACTGGCCCAGCAATCAGGGAGCTTCAGTCCTCACCACTAGCAACAGTGGGGGATGTACACACTGGGAGGATGATATGTACACACACAGTAAAGTGCAATTTCCCTTAAGACCACACAGAGACCACAGTCAATCTGGGGCTGGTTTCTCCCTCTTTCTCCAGATCCCCAATAAGACTCCCCACTGGCACAGCTATAGGGTTGAGATATCAGCTGAGTGGCCAAACCAAGACTTCTGACACCCTCTCTGTCCAACCAGTGCTTCATGTCCCTGCCCCCCCCACACACACACACACATGCACACACACATACACACCTGGGAAAGGCTGGTACAGGTTTACTAGCTATGTCTTCCTCCTCCCAAACTATAAGGTAGTTTCCACTGTCACCAGCCACTACTTGTCAGCTACTTTAAGGCCCTAACAACATTGCAGGACAGTCTCAAATAAATACAAAAATATTTAAATTAATCTCTACTATGTTCCTAACTGAATCTAAAAGAAAGGCCAAGCAAGAGGTGTTTAGTGGATGTTATTAGGTCAAAGATAAATACAAAATGCTCTCTCCCTCTCTTTCTCTCTCAGAGAGGTCTTAAATTAATATCTCAACTATTGCTGCTGGAATACTTGCAGCATGACAACACTTTTTGTCACCTGACACAGTCTCACAAACAACCCCCACTGATCCAGCATCAAGCATCTCCCTGTGAAAATACATATCCTTCAGATGTTTGCAGCTGCTAGAAGACATAAAACAATAAAACATTTACAATACAATGTAGAAGACACCCTAGTTCTAGACATCCTGTCTCCTTGCTGCATTGAAACAAACTTTTATAGCACAACTGTAAAACAATTTAATTTCAAATATTTTCTTGAGGTTTTGCAAGTTAACCCTCTATGTTCTAGTTCCCACTGTTAAAACATAAACATTTACAGAGGCACAATAGTTTACAGTATATACATTTATGTTCTTTCCCAGTAGGGTACACTCTGGGCACATCCTTATGCTCAGTACTTTACACACACACACACACACACAAACACACACACACACACACACACACACACACACACACACACACACACACTTCTGTACCAGCAGCTTGATATACAGACAACATACAATTCTAATACAGTGGTAATACAAGCAATTACATCCTGTTGATATTCATAAATGACCTAGAACTATTTGCAAAATTCCAGATAGCTGTGCTGCCAGTATCTCCTTCTGTCACACATCTATATAAATCATATTAATATTCACAAATGACATATAATTGTTTTCAAAATTCCAGATAGCTGGGCTGGCAGTATTTCCTTTTGTGATACAGATACATAGTAATAAACTTTTGTTGAGATGTGTCTTTGTGTAACTTCCACTGAACTATAAATTCTCTCCATAATGCTCACTGTCTATCACAGTGCAGGTAAAAAGAAATTCTTAGAATCCCAAAATAAGTGTTTCATTTAAGAGAACAAGATAGTTATCTGACTGCCTCTTGCTAGATTAAAATCTATAGCAGCAGTACCCCATGCAGTTACTTTCAATGATGTGATTGCTTTCCTTGTACCTTTATTTTCCAATTCAGTCAGACTGTTTTATGGGAAGTAGTTTGCTACAATGGTACAGCATGGCCATAATTGTAATGCATCATGCACTGTTTCTTCCTCTTATCTCACGTGTTACTAAGGGGATAACATAAGTGGCATATATCTTCCACTGCAATGGAATATAAGAAAAGTTCTGCCATGCTAACTTGCTATGTGGCCCCATGTAGAATCCCTGTTTAAGGACATAGCATGCTCATGCTTCTGTGGTACTGGCTAAAGCATTGGTCATAACTAAATACTTTTTCACCAAATGATGTTTCCACACTTGTACATATCAAATAGCTAATTTTTACTAGATATTTTACTCCAGCTGCACTGTTAAATATTTTATATAGATTTTTACTTGCTATTTAATTTCCTAATATTTTTCTGTAAATATATTTGTATGGATACAGCACTTTTCTCATATTCAACTTATATTGTCTCTTATTCCCTCTGTACCAGGTTTGTGGCCGAAATGGGTCAGCAGACCATCTCCTTTATCCAGTTAACAAACTGAAAGAAAGGAAGAAAAAAATCACCAACCCACTTCCATTTCACGTGCCTTTCAAATAATATGTGAACAACTGCAAACAAATGGCATAAAGCTTTAATTCATCTGTTGAAAAAATTAAAAATAAATTACGAAACGGAACAGTCTTGAATTCCTTACAAGTTGCTTAGTATGCAAGTGAATTTTGCATTTTTCTCAGCAACACACAGTGTTACTGATTCATAGACCTTAGCTGAGCAGTCTTGAAGGAGCTTGCACAGAATAGTCTGTAGTGCATGTAAAAGACTGCATAAATAGATATAAATGATAATACACATGGAGATGAATAAAGAATGATATGTAAGTGAGGCAGCTAAAAGTAGTAATAGGTTCATAGATTCATGGTTCACATGTATTTACTAGGCTAATGACCACAAGGGTCTTTTTAAGACTTGCCATGCATCCCAAATCTCTAACAAGTTTTGGTACCCTTGTCAAGTGTAAGCAAGGGCTTCAGAGGTGAAACATTTACAAGCAGGGGCTTGAGAGATGAACCATTTGCAGGCTGCCTGTGTCCATTAGAGACATAGATGCCAAACCAGGGATGGATTTTCTGTTCCCCATCCAATTATCCAGGTTACACTTGAATTGGTTTAAGGAGGAACTCTGCTTCACATAGATGGGGAGCTTGTTCCAGAGAAGGAGTAGTCTCTGGGATACATACCTGTCTCACCAGCAGGTGTTATTTATATCACAGGCAATGTTTAAGTCTTTAGAATGAGTAATTCAGGTGCTGTTTGTTTTGCAGATATACAGGAGCTCCATAAGAGTGGGGTCTGCCCATGCCTTGAATGCAAGGCATAGATCTCCCCTCAACAGTTTGCAGAAGACATAATGCATGGATAGAGCCTTAAGGCAGTCTGCATAGGACATGGTTCTTATTCCTTGTATTCTTTTAGTGCAGAACCTCTGTGGATGTTCCAGTTGTTGGATATGACTGGTTAGATACATACCAAAGAGGCATTGTACTCAATGATAGGTCTGATGAATGCCAAATACAGTGAAACAATGGCTTTCTTGGACCTAGATGCCATACCTTTGTTTATAAGTTGCACAACATAGAAGGATTTACTCACTACTGTAGACACATGATGGTCAAAGGCTACATTATTGCCTATATGTGTCCCTAAGTCCCTGACAACAGGGTCAACACTGAGGGGTGTGTTGGCAATATGATAGTTACCAGGGGTGGATGACTTCCAGGAGGATACTATTATGTATTTCTTGGTATTTAGTTTTAGTCCATAGCTCTGGCATCAGTTGTTTGTCTGTGCTGGCCCTTCCTGGAGAACATTTGTGTCAGTGGGTGATTCAATGACAGCTCCTAATTTACAACCATCTGCAAATTGAGTAATCTAGAGGCCATTGACATAGGCATTGACTTCAGAGAAGAAAATACCAAAAATGAGCAGTCCTAAGACTGATCCCTGAGGGACTCCAAGTCAAAACGTTTGACAAAATTCCCCACTCAAGCTTAGTAGAAAAGTTATATAAACTGGGAGAAAACTCTATGTCATCTGCTGGATTGCCATCTGGCTCACAGATAGGATACAGATAATCAAACTAAGGGAAGTCACCTCCACAGAGAGACCAGTCACCAGTGGAGTCCCCTAGGTTTCTGTGCGTGGACTGCTCCTATTTGGCAACTACTGTTCAGAAGTGAACAAAAATACCAAAGGGGTCTAGCTGACTAAGTTTGCAGATGACCGCAAGCTAGGAGCAGTCATTGAATTCCCAGATGACTTAGCAATCCTGCACCAATGTTTGTCTCAAATAAATAACCAGTGTCAAAATCATGGTCTGAAATTAAAAAGCCAAAACATGCATTATTGTATTCTTTGGGAAGGCAGATACCCCAGGGAAGTACCACATTGATAATATGCTCATAAGAGCTGACACAATTGTTCAGGAACTGGAACTTATGTGGACAGTGACTCAACCTTTGACCAGCATGTGTCTATTGTTGAAAGAAAGCCCTTCTATTTTTGCCAGGTTGTGAACAAAAGGATTGTGTCTAGATCTAGGGGTGTCATTATCCCCCTTGACCCAGCCCTCATTACTACAGTCATTGAATATAATGCTTCCTTTGGCATGTATCTGTCCAGACACATGCCACAACTTGAACACCCACAGAGATATCTTACTAAGAGGATACATGGTGCAAACAGCATGTCCTACATGGACCGACTCAAAGCCCTGTCACTATAATTGGTATCCTACAGACTGACAGAAGATGACCTATGTCTGGCATACAAGGCATCGTCTGACCTATTACTGATACATTTACTACACATTGGCAAGTCAAATGGCATCAGAAATACTCAGTTTAGCTATATAAACCTCTTCTACAATATCAACTGAATGATTTTGAGGGACAGATATCTTACAGAGGACACTGCTGCTCTTTGACAAACTCCCTATTCACATAAAACAAAGTTCAGCCCTGTCTATAAACAAGCACATCTTAGATCTATGGATGGGTAATAGAAAAAATACCCCAGGACTGCCCATCGTACTACTAATAGACAGAGGCAGCTCTTAAATGCTTTATCATATGCATAGGTCCCCTCAAATCATCTGTGGTATGATCCCAGTTATTCTCATTATGAGTAATGTATATTTACAACCATGGGATGAGCAAAGCCAGTCTATAGTCCAATGGGATAAGTTATTTTGAGGACAAAAACGGAAATTGGCTAGGTGTAAAAATGTACTGAAAGGACAGCTAGCCTAGTACTTAACGATGAACCTATGAACCTTTACAATCATTGGAGGGTTATTTGTATGAGACACCTATATTGTTATTGGGTGATCTTAACTACACAAATATTAATTGGCTTAAATAAAACTCAATTAATGGAATCAATTTTTTGATGTAATTGATGAGCAAAGGTTTGTACCAGATTTGTTTTTCCAACATATCACTTGAATATTTTGTGCATGATATTTGAAAATAAAAGAAAGATTGATTAAAAACATAAAGGTTTGCCATCTGTTAGAAATATCTGACCATGAGTAGATACATGCTTGATTCAATAAGCTGTAAGGGACTAAATCAGAGTGAAACTGTGTACTACAATTTGAAATGACTAGATACTGGATTATTATTAAAAGACATTAAAGAAGTGGATTGATACAAAGTGTAACAGAACAGGTCAGACAACTGCAGATGGATGAAGTTTAGGAATTTATTTAATTTATACCTTACAAATATTTAAAAAATGGTGTAAATAGAAACTGGAAGGAAAAAAACTTGGTGGAGCAATGATCTAACTGATTTTTAAGGAGAAAGAGATGTATACATCAGCAATATGTAAGACACAAACAAAATGCATTTAAAAGCATTACCAAGAAATCAAAGTTAATGCCTAAATACAGGAAAGTTATAAAACTTCTTTGATTGAAATATCTGACAATAGAAATAATTTTATAGGTATTTCAATGTGGCAAAAAGGATCACAGTTAATAAACTCTTTAAAACACAATTCAAATATAGTTATGGATAGGAGTGAAATGTTGGAAATATTTAATGATTTTTATAAGAATATCTAGCTCAGACAATATACTAGAAATGTATATGGTACACATCAATTGATATCATGATACTACTCATGTACCAATACACTTGCCCAATGCTTTCTGGAATTTATTAATTCTCACTAATTCTCAGTTAGCTCGTTCTTACCCCCACTAGAGGTAGCAACATCCTTGACCTGGCGACCATTGCTCTACACCAATAGTCAACTCCTCCATGGTTAGATCAGACCACAAACTAATCACCTTGGAAATCCATATCCCTCCCACCCCCCATCCCCTCAAAGGTAAACACCATGAAAAACTTCTCCAAAGCTAATTTTGGGCTCCTAAAAACAGAAGTTGCTAACTTCACGGCACCCATGCAAATGAAGAATAGTTGCATGACTACCGAATCATACACAAATGCACTGTACGAACACGTACACAAATGCATGGATCTCGCCATACCAAATAGAACTAAGATGCTCTCCTCAAAAAAAAGGAAGCCAATCTAGTGGTCCCCTGCCATAAACAAACTCTACAACAGAAGGAGGAAACTGATGTGGAATAAGGTGAAGTCCCAAGACTGGAAAAACTTCCTTATCAACCTCAACAAAAGGTTGAGATCCCTCATCAAATCCTCTAAAGCTAGCTATGAAAACAGACTTGCAGCAGATAGTAAAGACAACCACAAAGCCTTCTATAGTTATGTAAAGAATCTCCATGGCAATACCCAGATTTGTTCTGAGTTACTGCACAATAGTACCTCCTACACCAAGCCAACAGATATTACCAATATACTGGACGACAGATTCAGTGCTAACTTTACCCCTCTCCCCCACCCCCAAAGGACTAATCACAATAACAGTAGATTGCCAGACACCCTGTATTACTGCTGCAGAAGTTAAAACAGCACTGTCCAAGGCCAAGAATACAGCTTCTATGGGACCTGACAATATCCCTGGCTGTATTCTACATGAACTACAGAGTGAACCGGCACCTCACCTGTGTGTCTTGTTCAATCACAGCCTCACCTCAGGCTTTGTCCCTACCGAATGGTGCATTGCTACAGTCATCCCTCTCCACAAAGGAGGAGCAGCTACAGACCCCAGGAATTATTGCCCAATTAGCCTGACGAGTCTGATATGCAAAGCTATGGAATTCATCATCATGGACCTAATAAACAAGGATATAGGGAATCTCCAAACTCTGGATCTTACACAGTTTGGTTTTGTGAAGGATAGATCATGCCTGCTTAACTTGGTTAACTTCTTTGAGTCAGTCACTAGAGCTGTCGATGAAGGCAAGGTGGTTCATACAGCCTACCTTGATCAGACCATGGCCTTTGATACCATTCCCCACTCAGGAACCATAAAAAAACTCATTAAGCTAAGCATCAACCCCTATATCACTAGTTGGGTTGCAAACTGACTCACAGATAGAACCCATAGTGTGAAAGTAGCTGACTCCAAGTCAGACTGCCTACCAGTCACAAGTGGAGTCCAACAGGGTTTGGTCCTGGGTCCTATTCCGTTTGGTATCTACTTCTCTGAAGTCCAGGCTAACATGAAGGGACTCTGGCTGATAAAGTTCTTAGACAATTGCAAGTTGGGAGCTATTATTAACTCCCCAAATGATGCTGACATTCTACAGAAAGGCCTGAATGACACCAACGACTGGTGTCAGAACCAAAAATGTGTCATCATCCCCTTTGGGAAAAACCCAGTTCCCTTGAATTACCACATTGATGGTAGTCCACTGAACACAGAAGGCATTATAAGAGATCTGGGAACACAGGTTGACAGCAACCTCTCTTTTGACCACCACATTACCACTGTGGTCAGAAAGTCCTTCTATGTGGCACATCTCATTACTAAGGGTTTTGCATCCAGTAAGAAAGAGGTCATTGTCGCCCTCTACTCTTCCCTCATTAGGCCAATCATCGAGTACAATGCCCCATTTGGCATGTACCTCACTAGACACCTGCAACAACTAGAGAGGTCACAAAAGTACCTCACAAAGAGGATCCTAGGTCTTAAACACTTGTCCTATATGGACAGACTCAAAAAACTCCAACTACTCTCTGTCTCATACCGCCTACTTAGAGGCAATCTCTGCTTCACTTACAAAGCCATGTAAGTTACAAAGCCCAGCTCTGTTAGAAATGGTACATCTAAAGAAATCCCAATCCCTCCATGCCACACACTCCAGAGACCTCAACCTCATTACCACAATCAACAGAACATGCTGGAGGGACAGGTTCATAACCCAGAGATTGCCCATGCTATGAAATAGACTTCCCACACATGTCAAGCACAGCAACTCACTAGCCCTCTAGAAGAAAAATCTTGATGATTGGATGGGAAATAGAAAACTCACCCCGGGGATCACTCCAGTGGCGCTACTTGACAGAGGCACTATGAACTAGGGTCGGGTGGCACAATGCCAGGATAATCCTATGGGCTAGGTTTGTAAAGGGTCCAGGGCCATTAGCCTAGCACACACCTATGAACCTATGATTGTCCTGTTATATCTGAAGTTGATGAGAAATCATTATGAAGCAAATTAAAAGTATGTTCAATGGTCCTAGACAGTTTGTTGAGACAATTAAAGAGTTTGATTTCTGAGAATATATTATATCCATTGTGGGTATATTTAGCAGTGTGTTAGCATATAAACTTGTACTGCATGATTCATAACGGTGGAAATAATGAAGATAATGTTAACTTTTGGAAAATTAGTCCAGCATAAGTGATAGGAATGTTTTAAATCTGAATAATATCTATAAAGCTAATGTAGATAATAATCAATATGGTTTTATAAAGGGTAAGTCCATCCTGATATGTCAAATAAGGTTCTTTGAAAAGTTATCCAATTTAAAGGATCAGAGAAGAGGCTGTATAGTTATACTATTTAGATGTGTCTAAACCTTTGGATTCTCTATGACATGAACAAATTATATTTAACTTTCAGAAGCTTGGAATAAATGCATATCTAATTAAGTGGATGACAAACTGGCTGTCATTTCATATGGAGTATAAAAACAACATCAAGGCAGTGCCTCAGAGATTATTACTGGGACCTCTTTTGTTTAATATTGTATTTTTAGAAATACTTATATCATCTAAATTCTGGTTCTGCAAATATGCAGGTGATTGCAAGATCAGTGTGGAAATTAATAATTCTAAAGATGTGGAGTAATTAAATAAGTATTTAACTAGTGTGAATGATTGGCCTAACATGGTAGGATCATGTTTTAATTTTTAAAAAAAATAAGGTAGCTCTATTCTGTGGAAATACAGTATTAAAAGATTTATGGGGAATAATAAATTAGAAACAACTGCTCATGAGAAAAAGCTAGGAACTACAGATGGATCTACAATAACCTTTAAGAACCACATAGAAGAGACAAAGTCTTATGTGTTAAGACTGATAGGCCTGATATTCAATACATTGCAGACTAGAACCCCTTAGATACCGAAAATATTGTTTATGTCAATGGTTAGACCTGAATTAGAATATAATTTATGTTTTGTACTTTAGCACATTCCTTTATGGGACCATTGGAAATTGTTTAAAGATAGTTTATTAAAAGAATAAAAAACATAAAAATGACCATATTATGACAGAATAAAACATCTTGGTTTATACAGCATATTATATAGAATGGGTATTGGAAAGTTTTGTATGGCATTTAAGGCCACAAAAAATAAGAAGTCAAGGGATAAACTCAAACTGGTCATGGCTGATTCTTATCCAGGTATAAGGAGTCAGGGACTGTCCTATGGATTTAATTTTAATAAGACCAAAAAGAGGCCTAGGTATGTTATGCAAATGATACTTAGGCTGTGGAATAAAATTCCAGTAATAATTTAACAATTGTGTACACTAAAGACATTTAAACTACAATTACATAAGCATGTGGGAGATAATTATAAATATGGAATTCAAGAGACTACTATGTTGATGGTCAAGTGGACCATATGCATCAAGGCAATAACTGTGTAACCATGTAAGCAACAGGGGACACATGGAATATTTCCCAGGTGTTTTACTCATGGATACTCAGTTATGTTCCTCATTATTATGCTGGTATCTATTAATGAGCATATATGCTTCCCTAGGACTGAAAAAGAGATAGCAAGTATTACGCATGACGTTCACAATATCATCCTCTTTGCAGAGGTACTGGGTGTCATAGTCTGTACACATGTGGCTATGAAGTCTCCCCCTGATTTGCAGTCCCACATATGTCAGTAGAGCAGTCTTCCACTCCCGAAGCTGCACAGGAAATCATTACCAATGTGTGTGTGTGTGTGTGTGTGTGTGTGTGTGTGTGTGTGTGTGTGTGTGTGTGTGTGTGTGTGTGTGTGTGTGTGTCATCCTGATAGTTTGTATCATTCCCAGATTTGTCATATATATCTTTATGGCCATCTCAAGTGCAGTGATTTCGCAAAGGGTCATCTCATTGGGAAGTTTGGGCACAATTTATTGAAACATACTGGCACATATAAATGCAATGCATATAGCAACCCCCCACCCCCACTGTTGTGTTGAGATTTACAGGTGATGATGGTTACCACCTAGAACTTAAGCTTATAGCCACTGCAGAAAACCTTTAATGTAATGCTGAAATAAATATAAATTCAAGCCCAGAAAATGTACTAAGGTAATCCAAGGAAATGTTTTGATGCATGGATCTGAGAGTTTCCAATTGTACTTGGCGAATACAACATGCAAAATGTTTATGGTCTGAGTCATGCATCTCAGTGTAACATTATGGGGGCAGAATCAACATTGCTGCATCTGTATTATCCCAACTACCATCAACTACAGCAGCAGGTGAGCCTGTTGATGGTCAACAGCAATAGGATGAGGTACAGTCAGTCAGATTCCCTAGGCTGGGTTTGTGGTACTATAAGGCAGTGCTGGCAATGTGGCATATGGTTAACAACTTTTAGCCAGGATATGTAAAGGGTAAAATGGTTCACATAATACATATGGTATTCTTAGCAGGATTTGATGGTTATTGCATGGTCTGGATTCACTGTGCATCAGATACTATATCTATGCCATTTGGGATGGAGGGTGGTATGGGACACAATTGTCATTATTTAAACAGGGTTCTAGGGACACAGTAACATAAGACTTTCAACACAAACTAGGTAGAGGAAATATGGAGGAAGATGTGGGCAATGGTCATCAAATTCACAGGGGCCAGCTAACACAATAACACAAAACTTGCAACAAAAATGGGTGTGGGATACTTCAGTTGGACAAGATACTACTGTTAGGATCAGTGGAAAGATAAATCATATCAGTGATTATGTCTTCCTTTGACATACATTAATGACTACTGCTTGCACATATTCTGGTGTTACTTTGGCACTAAACCTGGGCAGGCATCAAGGACTGTCCTGGCATGGACAGTGTTCAAGTTTATGACCTTGGCCTGCTGTGCAGTTGCTGTACAGATTGTGTTGGGTTTATGACTTCCTGTGGCAAGAATGATGTGCTATTCTGTGACTTTGCCCTGAATGATGGTCACTGGTGAGATGTGTCAGACTTAAGAGAGTGGTAATCATGTTCAACTATATCTAATATATAAATGCATATTGTGCTGTTTACTAAATGTAATATCTGACAAATATGTATGCACATATATGACAGGTAGACAAACATGCTTCCCTTTCTTTCTTCTTTCTGAAGCCTGAGAGGAATTATAATTAAATGTGGGCCCAAAGAAGGACAGAAGGATTAACCAAGGGGCTTATCAGTATGCACATGTTAATCATACTTCTGAAATCAATATGTATAATTAAGAAAAGCATTTTTGTTACATAGGAACCGAAAACAGTACTTTTTTACATAATCATTCAAATATAATCAATAACAAAATCATAACTGCAGAAATACTGTGCTATCAACAACCTTTCCACCACAATTCATTTTAGTACCATATTGCAGAAAATATTCTGAGTATAAAATGCATTACCATTTCATATATAATAAAAAAAGCCAACAGACTTTTATATAGGTTCATTGGGCATGCAAACAAGTGACATCACATGAAAGGTTTAGTTAAGGCAAAATGCCTGTCTATACCCCGGACACGAATCCTCCGTGTAAGACTAAATAAGTCTTACTCGGAGGCTGCAGTTGAACAGTATGATGTCAGCATTACATGAATATTCATGAAGGCACGCTGACTCAACCCCAAGTCTAACACAGACCATGCAGGCAAGCAGGGGGCGTGTCCGACTGCTGAGCAGTATAAAGGTCTACGCCCCTGCAAGTGTGTGAAATGCAAAATGTCAACACACAAGAGTAAGTCTGCTCAAATGTCCATGTACCCAACACCACACTCCCTGACATTGTAAACCCCCAGCACAGTTATAAAAAGTAAAACATTATTTTTTTTTCTAATTCCCAATATAGCTGCCCGTACTTGCACGTGTGTGCGCTGGTGTGCCCATTGCTTAGCTGCAGTTAGCAATCTCGACATGAAAGAGCATAATAAGGAATGTTTATGCAAATTATGCCAAATAGTAATAGCGTAGTGGTAGATCGTTTGCACAAAGAGGAGGCATTCACAGTTCGAGTCCCACCACTTCCCTTCCTATTTTATGTTCCAAATTAGTATATGAAATAATTCCTGACCTATATGATTAAACTTTTACTAAAAAGCATTGAAATGTCATATGTATCAGTGAACAAAATGTATACTTATAAAGGAACCTGACATATAATTGCCCGCAGTTAAGCAACGCTTAACCCAGCACAATATAGTTGCCCATAGCTAAATCGCACTTTACCCAGCACAATGTAGTTGCCCATAGCTAAATAGCGCTTTACCCATTGCAATTGGTTTGTGCGGAGTTGCGCGCCGTGCCAACCAGAGCAACGACGGGCAACGTGGATCAACGTAGAGCAAAGTTGCTTAAACACAGCCACGCCCCCTAACCTGTCTGGACAGTAGTAAAATAAAAAGCAACTATATGGTTTGAACCCAGGACACTGTGCACCATAATCGAAGTACTGAACCACTAAGCCACAAGAGCTTAGGATAAACATCCACTGTTAACATATATATAGTAATAAATGTTAGATTAACCATTGCTAAGCAGGTCTGCAGTCAGCCGAGAATATTAAAAAATGGCCAATCACAGAAAAGTGCGGGAAATGCGGCATATTTAAGCTGCATAGGTGGGAATACTCGCCATAACTGATTGTAGCTCCCATCTGCAGTTAGAATGTCTGGTGCTGGAGAGGGTACATGCTTTAGAGCACAATGCTGGGGCATCAAGGAGTCAAGCTACATGGTTTGGCTCCTAGTCCATCGGCATGAGACTCGACTCCTGCAGGGCCAGTTCCAAGGAACGAAGTATAAGGCAGAGGCTTGGAACCGGTTGGCTCATGAACTCACCAGTGCCACAGGCGCCCCTCGGACTGGTGAGCAGGTCTGTTACCACCATGCAGACCTGAAGAGATGGAAGCAGGACCTTCTGAACCAGTGGATCCAGGAGGCCCGTCATATGCATGATGCCCCACTACTAAGTAGGTAGCCATGGAATGCAGTATGTAAGACAAGCTAATATAGTCTAAATAATGGATAGGTATGTCTCAATATCCCGTCATTTACTCCACAGCTGCAGGTGCTCATGCTATGAATCAGCAAGCCTATGCAGATAAGCTGCTAAGGCTGCGCCACCAGGCAGGTTAGTAAATATTCTGCATGTATTGTTACATGATATATGTGAGTGAGCATGACAAAAGTGTTTTAGCCCAATAATACAGCAATAAAATATCCTGAATAAATCCTCTGCATGTACTGTTATATAACAAATGTCAGTGAGCCAGAAATAGAGTGTACTAACCCAGCAATCAAGGTAAAATAAGTCTGGAATACTATCTCTGCATGTACTGTCATAACATATAAGTGAGCAGGCCTGAAAAAGAGTGTTGTAACCTATCAAGAAAGGTATAATATGTCCTGAATATGTCTTCCGTATGCACTGTAATAACAAGTAAAGGAGAGACCCTGTAGAAAAGAGTGTTCAATGTAATTAATTAAATGTATAAAACTTGGAGTGTGTCTGTGTCTCTTACTTTGAAATGTTGTTGTACCCTTGGAATAAATAAATAGTACTGTTGAATTAGGTGCTGTCAACCCACAGTTGTGCAGTCCCATAGGAAGTGGATGAAAGAAGTGGCAGTAGCTATGAAGCATAAAACATTCATTCCATGAATAAATCCTCTGCATGTACTGTTACATATCATAAGTCAGATAGCCAGGAATAGAGTGTAGTAACCCATGAATAAAGCAAAAACATGTCTGGAATACTATATCTGCATGCACTGTCATAGAAAATAAGTGAGTGAGCCTGAAAAACAGTCTTGTAACCTATCAATAAAGGTATAATATGTCATGAATAGGTCTACTGTATGCAGTGTAATATCAAATAAAGGAGAGAGCCTGTAGAAAAGAGTTTTAATGTAAATAAGAAAGGTATAATGCTTGCAGTGTGTATGGGCCAGTTACTCAGAAATGTTGTTGTACCCTTGCATTGAAGAAATGTTACTGTTGTATTAAGTGCTGACAACCCCCAGTAGTGCAGTCCCATATAAAGTGGATGAATTAAGTGCCAGTAGCTGTGAAGTATGCAACAGTCCTAAACAGTTGTGAAATGGCTGACATGCATAGGTAAATCTGGTACACGAGTAACCTGTCAAGGTGTTCCCTAGAAATGTTAGTGTGCTACCTGAAAAGTAGGGTTGTGTAGAAAAACAAGTGAAAAAGTCATGTGAACACATCCAGATGTGCAGATACATAAACAAGTAAATATAATGCAAGTATGTAGCAGTAACATCTGCATCTTGGACAGTTACTATGTCAGATATAGGTCAGGTATATAATGAAGTAGCCAAACCCATAACACAATGAAATGCATGCTGCCTAGTGTAATAATACATGTAGGGGATATACACCTGCAGTCAATAGGAATGTCATGTACAGTTAAAGTACTAATAAGATGTTAATGGAGGTTTCTTTTTACACCCTACTCCATGTGCATATACAATGCAATTCCACACCTCAGTGGGTATGTCTAATCTCATAACATTTGTTGGGACATATGTCCTATTGTTATATAAAATCTGCATTTACTTTTATGCATATCCCCTGTTAAAACACTACAATCTTGGTGGCCTGTTGCCACCAATCATCCCTGCATGCTGTTGTAATGTCCACTGCCGTTCAATACATGCATGTGTTATGCTTGCTGTTCAATTGTTGTAACCCTGGTGTGTTGGGTTAATGGGAATAGTACTACATGCTGTTACAACTAACTTGGAATGCTGTTGTCTATGTTGTAATTAAACACACCTAATCACAGAACGTATGGGAAGGCCAGTCCCAGCGGACCCACCTGTCCCTCCTCAGCTGGCAGTTGCACCTGGCACCAGCAGGTCTGGTACCCAGCCTGGGCCACCCTCCTATGTTGGTCCTGTGCCACCTTTGGGTGGAAGCGCTGCAGAGGATAGGGTTCACTCCCCCCTGCAAGCGTGGGTGGAGAAGGGCCTCCTGTCACCCTCTGAAGGGTCCGGGTTGTGGTGCGTAGGGAGATCCAGCATTTAGTCGCTGATCCCCTACGCCAGCTCAAGGCGAGAGTGGCGCGACTTGTGGGTGAGCATGCCCCTCCTATGCAGCCCCCAGCACAACGACCCTTGGGTCTTTGAAGGTCCGGTGGTGACTGCTCATGGGTGGGGATCTCAGTCCCACTGTTACCATCTGTGGGCTCATGGGCTTGCGATTTCCAAACATCCGTCCCCATCAATTGTGTTCACCCACCCCATGTGTCATACTCCACCCCTGTATGTGTCTTGTTTGTCTTGTCTGTTTACCTACCCCACCTACCTCCCCAAATATACCTACTTCCTCTACTTCACTTTCCACTCTCCCCTGAAAAAAAAAAGGGACAATCTGTACCCGCAAAAAAATCACGCCCCATACATAGCTGCCCATTTCGCACACATGTCCGCTGGACATGTAAACTGATAATTATAATTGGCAGTACAACAAACTTTGTTGTCCTCGCCCCTCTTTCAGGGGTGGAAGGTTTCAAATTTCACTCCAAATCTGCTACATATCCACAGCTGTTGCTGTTAAAGAAATGGGCAGCTATGGACTTCCCTACACCCTTCCTGCACATTCTGAGCTTGTGTACCTACTGTCTTCCCCTCTTTGTGACCCCTTTTCACCACTTTCCTATCTCCCCATTTTCTTTTCTTTCAAAGAAATTAGCATGGGGGTTAACAGGAGTAAGCACTTTTAAGCAGTAGTAAGCGGGTTTAAGCAAGTGTGCGCATGTGTGCGCTTAGCTGAGCATCACTAAGCGTAGAGCAAACCCGTGTAAACCCGCTTAAAACTGCTTAAAAGTGCCTTGGTCACTCAAGGGCAGGGCTCTTGTTCTGCTCAGCAGCAAAATAAAATGCCTCTGTCAGTCTCGAACCCCAGACCTTGGACACATAAGCATGAACTACCACTAAGCCACAACAGATATACAATAACTTGGTGCTGCTAAAAATATATCATGCATTGCAATGAGTGAATGTAAAGGAAAAATAGGAAGGCTATAACACAAAGCCTGTTCTGTGGATCTTTACCAGCAAATGTTGTGGGATTGCATTACATGAGTGTGATGTGAGAAGCAGCCAATCAAGCAGAAAATAATGTTACAGAGACACTTTACAACCCCCACACAGTATCATAGCAGGACAAACACTGGCATATCTGAGCAGGGCATAAGCCATACCTCCTAACTCAGTCAACTTTCCAGGAATGTCCCTGATTTTGAAACATATTTTAGCTGTGTCCCTCAGAATCCCTCAGAAAAGTACTGATGTCAGTCAGAAAGGTGGGCTATTACACAATAAATACTGACAGTAATAACAGTAGACACCACTTGTATGTCATGAAAGGAGTACTGATCCATATGCACTGCTTCACTGAAGTATACACCTACTGTCCCTATTATGTGTAAGGTGTACCTCACTTTCAACTACCTATCCCTGACACCATGCAAAGATGTATCTGACTGTTCCATAGGCCCAGCAGAGGCCCAAACACACAGACATATAGGCTATACTGCTGTTACAAACTCTGCAAATAGCTTTGTTAGGACCTCCCCAAGCATACCCTTATGTAGGAGTATAACACAGAAATACCAATGGATGTAGCCATGTACTGGTAACAACTGACTGTAACAATGCCATTGTAACAGTGCTGAAAACACCTGTGAGTTGCACAGACAAAGAATGACAGTGTAACCTCTGGCTACCATCTGGGTAGGTTCACAGGTGGGAACCATGCAGGCAGATGACCTGCCCTGATAAACCCACAGGTACACACCAATCCTACAAGTCCAGTAAGATAATATTCACACATTAATGCATAGTGCTCTCAGTATGTAAGCACTCCCCCCCCAATTAAAAGATTCTTGTGCGTTTAGGGTCTAACAAGTGTGTAGTTAGGTATACTCAGTACAGTAATTGTCCAATTGTCCTGCAAACCCTGTGCTAATGTCAACAGTAAAAAACATAAACCCTGCTGAAGTCAGTACATTAATATTCCCAGTATAGTCACATAAATTTTGTGTAAGCATTTGTAGTGGTGAGCAAAACTCTACACTGATAGCTCAGTATTGGAAGTGGCAACAGGCAGGTCTGAGTACAACATGTACATCACTGTCTACACCTCTAGCTTCATTTATAAGATGTATACCAACCTTCTGACTTACACAGCAGTGTCCACAGCAAACAAGCATGGGCCCCACTCTGGATATCTGAAAGGGCTACGCCTACATACCTTAGCAATTTATAGCATTGGGTTGCTATGACAGTGAGTACTGCAATTACCACTCAGCAGGCTGTATGCATTTGCCAAATGCTGGGCAACAACTGGTGCAGAGGGCATCACATGCACATGTGCAGATACCTATAAAAGCAGATAGTACTTGCTATCCCCACATGCAATCATTACATTGCAAGTTCCACATAGTGAACAACCCCAAGCAGGAAAAAAAAAAAAAAAAAAAAAAAAAAACAACAGTACGTTTCTGTACCAAAAAAAAAAAAACATACGCAGACGGACCTGGAAGGGACATACAGGTATGTAACAGTTTGTAGTCACCGGCAGGTAGTAGATGGTTATGGTTAGCACTGTAGATCCTCTGATACATGCGTATGTGGCAGCAGTAGGTATGTATGCACTGATGCTATGCATAAGTATTACCATGGAGAAATTGTTGTGTAGCTGTGTGCAGTGGGACATAAGTGTGACATTTGTAGCTCAGCAGTACATGTCAAACATCTGAACATGTTATCTATGGTCTGTACAGTACTGCGTTTAATGGCAGTTTGGAGGAGTATTGCAAACACCTAGATAAACTTGGATGTCACAGAGTAAGACATGCATGATAGTCACATAATGTGTAGCTTAGCATTGGCAACCGCTGTAGCAGGTTAGCATAGTAATGTATCATTTGCAGCTATGTATACCCTTGTACTATTACTGTATGCACACATGTGACAACTGTCCGTGTTGTAGCAAGACCCAACAGATCATCTGTGAGGTGTATGGACTTACAACAGTGTGGACTTTGTGTCTGTATGGCACACACATATGTTGAGATACATGTGTGTCTGATTTATAAGCATCTGAACATGTGCATAGACCAAGGGACATACTGCAACTGTTTGTGTAGGGCAGACATTTATATGTTGGTGCAGGTTATGTGCATATATATATATATATATATATATATATATATATATATATATATATATATATATATATATATATATATAGGTTGTTGTATGTATCAAACAAGACAGCATGTAGTGCTGGCATACGACATGTGTTGTTCAAATGCCGTGGGTATGCTTTGTTAGGTATATAGTCTTCCATATATGGGGTCCTGCTAAACATATATGGGCTGAGAACACCTTTCATGCATTCTGCACAAGACTGTGCAATATCATTACATAACTGTATCCCCCTCAACCTTTGCATAATTGATATTCCCACCATGAAAGGTGGACTGTATATGTGCTGATATGCATATCAATGTGTACACCAGTGGATGTTGAAATGTACGCTCCAGCTGAATGTTGTACATGTATTGCCATCCCTGTTGTTAAAAGCCCTGTACCCATGAACTAACACATAGCTGGTAGTGTACTCAACACGGAAGGTGTGATAAGAGACTACGGGACACAAGTGGACAGTAGTGTCCCTAATGATGATCACTGTGCCACACTAGTCATGTAAACCTAGTACAGTCCACATGTCATCAGTAAATGTGTGTCATCCATGGAAACAGAGGTCAGGGTTCCACTCATCAGTCATAACACCCATCGTAGAGTACAATGTCCCTGTTGGTATGTACCTCAGAAGACATCCACAGCAACAGTAGATGCCAGACACATACCTCAGAGTATTACTGGATTCCAACAGATGCCCTATGCTGACTGTCTTACAAAATCACAGCTATACTGTGTCGCATACCGCCTACCCAGAGGCTACCCCTGCCTAACATACAAAGCTATGGCAAACCCACAGGTGTTGGACGTGCTCCATGTAAACAGATGGAACACGAGACACAATACACACTCTACTGATCAACACCTTGTAATGTAAAAAGCAGAACATGCTCGACTGGCACATCATCACAGACACATACCATATGTTTAACCAACTACCTATCAACAGCTTATGAAGGTCCTCATTAGCAGTTGCCATCAATAACCATGATGATTGCATGTGAGATAGGAAACACAATCTGATAATCACCCCTGTGGCTCTGCATGACAGGGGCACATGAACCTACATTACATGTGTGTTGTAGTGCAGGGTACCATATGTCTAGGCTTCCATAGGCCCTATGGATAACAGATTATCAGCTACCTAGGACATGATACACACATGCATGTACCTGTTGCAATACATGCTATGGGAGGTTGACTGTGTGTGATGGAGAATGTGTATGTGAATGTGTCAATGATGTGTATATGTGTGATAGCCTAGTGGGAATCTGTGTATACCATGGTATGTAGTGTTGTAGCTCTAATCCCATCAAAAGGTCCATATGCTATTGCCAGGCAGGAAAATCAGTATGGCATACATTGTGGCGTAGTCCCATGGTGTCGAATGGAGTGTGCCTTTGTAGGCTAAAGCAGTACATGTATGCTTATTGATTGTTAACACTAGTGAATACAAGTCACGTATGGACTGTAGTACTACCTGAAGCTGTATGCCTCAACTCCACATTATGGTTTATATCCACATGGCTTGGTAACACACTTTTGTTTGTTACCTGTAGTCCTCACACATCACATACCTCAGGCATGAGGTTATGTATGTGCTGACACACAGTAATGTATGGTACACAGGTAACTGTAATCTGGGTTGCCATACCTTTGTGTCTTGTAGGTATGTCTGATGTGTGTGTGGGTATGCCTGTAACATGGCCTTGGTGGTATGTGTGTCACAGGATATAGGTGCGTATCTAGCAACATTTACAGTGTAGTACAGCAGTATGCCACCTATAGTGGTGAATGTGCACATATGTTAGTGAGGGGTTTGCTATCAACAAGTAGTGTGGTGTACTGCTAGTACCGTAACCGTACTGTACATTGATTTAAATGGATAACAAATGTCTGTATGCATTAGCTTCATATACACCTCCTGTGGCTAGGTGTTGCATTGTGTCACATACAGTGTGCCATATACTATTGTATTGTCCTACATACTGGTTTCACTTTGCGGCTGTGCAGAACATGGTTTGGTATATAGAATGTGCCAGGCACTGTCAGGCAGTTGTGGTCTTAGCAGTCATATGTGTTATTAAAAGTGTGTATCTATTGACAGCCAATAGGTTGCTATATATATATGGCATTTCATTAATGTCTGTACATTAGAATGTTGAGTGTGCAACATGGCCTTTTCATAATTACTGTTTAATTGTCTTCCAGGGTTATGGCACACAACAGAAAGCCATCTTATACCCCTGAGGAGGAGGAAGTTATCACAGATACACTCATCCAACATTATAATCTTCTGTTTTCAAGATCCTGCCAGGACCAGCATGGTCGCACTGCACTGTGGCAGGATGTTGTCCGTCGGGTGAATGATGTAGGCGTGCATAACCGGACTTATGAGCAGGTATGCCATCACTGCAGTGATTTAATCAGACATGACCGGCAGCATGCCTCCGATGTCCACAGACAACAGCTTGCAACAGGTGGTGGTGCTTCTACAAATCCCCCCTCACCAGAGTGGAAGAGCTGCTCTGCAGCGTGGTGGCTCCTGGCAAACCAGTACAACACACCTGTGTCATCATGGAGGCTGGAGTCACCCAGCACAGCGACAATGAGTGTGCAGGTAACATGGCATATCCGTAGACCACTGTTATCCCAAGTGTTATAATATGCATTAATCAGATGTGTACTGTGTATGCAGAATATGTGGAGCCTGGTGTCATGCAATACTGATAATTCGGGACATTATCTGTATGCCTGTGACTGTCACCCCATGTACTACTGTATAATTGCAGACTCACAGCAGCAATGCCATAGTTGTTAACACTGACATACTGTCTCATGTCCTTGCAAGTCCCCCTGGTGTGATAGCAAGACAGCAGACCCATGCTGGTGAGTGGGCTACAGTCAATATAGCATATAACATGTGCATGTCATAGGAGAGTTGTAGGCCGTATACACATGTTAAACACCTACACATAGTGCATGCTCTGCATGTTCTCTGTGTGACTATGCACTTCCCAGTGACATGAGTAGCTGACTCATACACATGCAACACACAGAGCATCACAAACAAGTGGGGTACACTGTAGTGGACATTGTATAGGCATAGTCAATACAAATGCGCACAACCTACACCACTTTGTCATATGCAGTATGTGTTAATATGATACACATGGCACATATAGACACCTGCTGTAAGGTCATACTCCAGTATCCCATATGTCATCAACACAGCACAAATACTATACCTGGGGGTAGAGGCCTATCATGGGGTGGTGTGACATGCGTCAACACACAACACAGTCATGTTAGGCAATGCTCCATATTGAACACCTGACATGCCCATGTAACGACTATCTGTGAACTGTTTAATGTAGCCTAAGTGGTGCAGGTCAGGTACAGCAAGATAGTTGCCAGTGTGACATGCATCAGTGGCCTTGAGTGACCACATGATGCTGTCTGATGATGGCTCATGGTACTACACTACATCCAGTTACAGTACCTGCAGTACTACACATAGCATTCATTGTTAGATGCCTGACAGTTGTATGCATCCGGACATGGTTTGTATACCTATGAGTGATGGTGCACAGGACATTGGAAAGTGTTTCAGACTTGCAGTGCAATGTTGTGTCCATGTACACATTATGTACCAGGGTGAGGCCAATCAGTGAACAACACACATGCATCAACGACATGTATACTGTTATCTACAAGGACTGTCTACACTCGCACTGCATGCTGTCGAGCAACACACATCCTGCATGCTGACACATGTGAGAGGACTCTTTGGCTTGTGATACTGTACTCCACCATCAACCACTAACGACTATGTTCCATATTGCTATTGGTGTGTTTGTGTCAACTTGAATGTGTAGTGTATTAGTGTGCATGTGTGCATGTGTTCACGTCTGCATGTGTTCACATGTGCATTTGTTCACGTGTGCATGTGTGCATGTGTGCGAACATCCTGTACAGATGGTAAAGTGTGCTTCCTGTCTCCCTCTCACAGGAGCTGAGGTATTGTTGGATGGGTGCAGCAGGGGATCTGAGGTCACTGCCACAAATAGCGACTATGATGATACATGTGTAGTGGCACAGGCATGTTTGACAGGGTCTGTCAGTGGTCCACCAATCAACAGTACACAGCTTTCCACCCCATCTATGTGCACATACGTACTGCCAATACATCCTTCAACACCAATGGCCTTATGTGAGGAACAGCATATGGTAGGCATTGACCAGGAAAGTGTGGTATTCAGGGCACATGCAACCCCACACAGGAGCCATGCCCAGACATATGGAACAGTATCACATAGGCATATGTCCAGGGGTTCTCGTGGGAGCATCGCTGGCTGTAATGCCCCTAGCAGGCGTGCCTGCACAGGTCTCACAACCTCAGGTATGTTCCGGGCTGTGATGCAAGCACAGGCACGTATGGAACGGTACACCAGGCAGGGACTAAGGGCACAGAGGGCTCATAACACCGCGATCAATGACAGTATCCGTGACCTTGCCAGTGCCATCCACAATTACACCGATGTCATTGATAGACGTTGGGGGAAGACACTAGATGTCCTCCACAATGTTATGTCCATGTGCCAGGACAGTGCAGGACAGCTGGGATGTCGACGTGGACGTATGCCAGCAACATCCTCAGCTGGCAGCCATCGCAGACGATGCCCAAGTGCCAGCCACTCCCATAGTGCCAGTACCAGCCCCAGCAATGTTGTGGCTGGGCTGTCAGTAGACCGTCCGAGATGACCATGTGCACGTGGCTCTAGCCAGTCCCAGCAGGGACATGGGTCCAGTCAACATCCCTCTGCCTCTGATGATAGTACTCAGTCTGGCTTAGTACCCGATACAGTCCGTGTCACCCCTGCCAGGCACAGGTACTGTGTCTGTGGCCGGAGAAAGTGATCTGTACAGCCTGGCAGGTACAGTCTGTGGCTGTCTCACAAAATCCCGTATTTGGCAACCACAAGGGGGTACTGTGTGCATGTGGACACACACACATACTACCAACATGTAGGGCTAACACATACACACACACATCACATCAACACTGACCCATACTGTACTGTTGTCCCTCACACACACACACACACACACACACACACACACACACACACACACACACATACATGTTGATTGGATGGGTCATTGTCGGGCTCTGGAAAACAGTCACACACCCTGTGCATATGATGAAACTGTGCCACCTCCTGTCATCTGTGACATTGATGCAGGAACATGATAACATTGTGCTGATGCACAGGGTGACCTATTAGCAGTGTAGCAATGTTAGCATGTTGTGAATAGTAATGGGTAATGATATCCTTGTAGGTGTATCTGAGCAGGCATGCTGCATCACAGCAGTGATTATCAATTTCGTATTGTTTACACCAGTGTTAATTCCAAACATGGATTGTCCACACATGTGCCAGTTGGCTGATATGTGTGGTACTGGCAGCATGTGTCGTTGAGTGGATGTAACGTCTGTGATGTGTGCTGTACAGATTCCAAGGTGTACATTTGTGAACATGGTGGAGGTGCACTGTTTGCATGTATGTGCATGGTGGGCACATGTGAAGCGTGACATGTCCTGTATTACACAGTGTTAATACTTCACATTTCCTATTGGTGTCCAATATGTATGTCACTACACATAGGTTCATAGGTTCATAGGTTTATACTAGGCTATCTGCTCTAAGGCATTTATAAGCCTAGCCCAGAGTTTTTGTGGCTTACGCCACCCCTTATGTTAAAAAATACTGTGCCCATTAGTTTGTTGTGCCTCTGTCCAGCAGTGACACAGAGATGATTCCCGGGGTAAACCTACGATCTCCCATCCACCGGTCAAGATTTCTCTTGAACAGAGCCAGCGAGGTGCTCTCCCTCACATGGACCGGGATTTTATTCCACAACATAGGGAGTCTCTGGGTGACAAATCTATCCCTCCAGCATGTCCTATTTATATCCGTGCTAAGGTTTAAGTCGCTTGCTCTAGTGGATCTGGTAGATTTGGATTTTTGAGGTGGAGCATGCCCATTAATTCCGGGTTGGACATGGCCTTGTATGTCAGGCACAGGTCACCTCTGAGCAGACGGTATGTGACTGAATAGAGCTGGAGTTTCTTCCGTCTGGCAGCATATGACAGATTTTGGAGTCCCTTTATCCTTTTGGTGAGGAACTTTTGGGGTCTCTCCAATTGCTGCAGGTGTCGGGTGAGATACATCCCGAATGGGGCATTGTACTCGATCATTGGTCTGATAAGTGAAGAGTACAGGGGAACAATAACCTCACTTGATCTGGATGTGAATCCCTTCATGATCACGTGGGCAATGTAGAAGGTTTTTCTAACCACTTTAGCAATGTGAGTGTCAAAAGAAAGGCCACTGTCAACTTGGGTCCCCAGGTCCCTGATAACCCCTTCTGTGCTTAGTGGATTGCCACCTATATGGTAGCTCTTGGGGTTACCTTGTTTTTCCCGAAGGGTATGACTATACATTTTTTGGCATTTAACTTCAGGCCATGGCTCTGGCACCAGCTATCAGTTTCTGTGAGACCCCTCTGAAGGATATCTGTGTCCAATGTACTTTCCACTATGGCTCCCAGTTTGCAGTCATCTGCAAACTTTGTCAGCCATAGTCCTCCTATGTTAGCCTGTACTTCTGAGAAGTAGATGCCGAACAACAGGGGGCCAAGGACTGAGCCCTGTGGGACACCACTTGTGACTGGCTTGGAGTCTGACATGGCGTCAGCTACTCTAACCCTGTGGGTTCTGTCCTTTAGCCAGTTTGCAACCCATCTTGTGACATATGGGTTTACATTTAAGCTGGCAAGTTTCTCTATAATACCCGAGTGGGGTATTGTGTCGAAAGCTTTTGCAAGGTCAAGGTAGGCTGTATGGACTGCCTTTCCCTCATCAATGGCCTTGGTGACTGTTTCGAAGAAGTCGACCAAGTTCAAAAGGCATGATCTGCCCTTGACAAAGCCAAACTGGGTCGGGTCCAATGTCTGCAAGTCCCCTATGTCTTTGTTTATGAGTTCCATTATGATCCTCTCCATAGCTTTGCAGACCAGGCTTGTTAAGCTTATGGGCAGTAATTACCAGGGTCCGTAGAGGCACCGCCTTTGTGGAGTGGGACCACAGCTGCCGTACGCCACTCCTTGGGCACGTATCCTGTGGTAAGGCTAAGATTAAACAGCTGCCTTATGTGCGGGTTTAGTTCCTCATTGAGTTAATGTAGCACACAGCCGGGACACCATCCGGTCCCATTGATGCTGTGTTTTAGCTTTAGAGAGCAGCTTTCACCTGCGCATTGGAGATGTCTGGGAGGCTGCACTCCGCTGGGATAGTTATCTCTCCTTTTGGGGGGGAGAGGGGGGTGAAGTTTGCAATGAACCTGTCTGCCAGTATGTTGGCAATGTCTGTGGGTTCAGTGATTTTTGTATCATTTTGGACTAATTCTGAGCATATCTGGGAGTTTCCATCCAGGTTTCTAACATAGCTGAAGAAGGCCTTATGATTGTCTTTTGAATCTATGGCAATTTTTCTCTCAAAGTTGGCCTTGGATGATTTTATGAGAGCTCGTATTTTTTTACTAATAATGATCAAAGGTGTCTTCTCTTTTATGGATTTTGCTCTATCATGTAACAGCTTTCTCCTCTTATTGTAAAGTTTGTTTATGGCTGGGGTCCACCAGACTGGACGTTTGCCCTTGGTGGAAAGAGTCTTGGTTTTATTAGGGATTGCCTGATCCATGCAGTCCTGGGGGTGTTCATAGAAGGCATTTGTAAGGGCTTCTGCAGCTTGGGTTGTGGTTTCCACTGGCTCGGGGGCCTTGAAGGATACCATACCAGTCTTGAGTAATGTGAAGTTTGCTTTAGAGAAGTTCTTCACTGTGGTCTTTTTTGTTTGGGGTGGGGGCGGGATGTGGATATCCAGTGAGATTAGTTTATGATCTGATCTCACCAATGAGGGATATACTTCCGGTGTGGAGCATTTTGTCCCCATGTTTGTGATGATGAGATCTAGTATATTTTCTCCTCTTGTGGGAACGGTGAATAGTTGTTCCATGGCATTTGAATTTATGAACCCCAGGAACCTTTGGGCTAGAAAGTATGGGCTTGAGTAATGTTCCCAGTCTATATTCGGGTAGTTGAAGTCACCCAATATAATGGTGTTTGGAGATACATTTATACCCTCCAGTGTCTTCAGGAAGGCTGTGTGGGGTTCCTGAGTTTGAGAGGGTGGCCTGTAGCATGTTACAAATTGTAGAGCAGTTTTGCCTATGGTTAATTGCACCTGGATGGTTTCCGATGCTTCGTGCGTTGCCACCAACCTGGAGGTGTGGGCATCCTTGATGAATATGGATACACCCCCTCCTTTTGTGGTGTGGTCCGGGTTTTGGGGCCGGAACGCATGATATGAGGTAATACCTGATAGTGCCGGGGTGCTCTCAGGAGCCTTGAACCAGGTTTCAGTCACAGCACAGACATCAATGTTCTCCATACTGAGAAGGGCCTCGAGTGCGTGCATTTTGAGATTTAGACTTCTGGCATTGAGCAGCATTACCCTTAGTTTCTTCCCATTTTTGTTTTCTAGGGTGGTAGGTTTAGAATTTGAGCCTTGCCTAAAAAAGGCACTATGGGGGTGGCAAGAGCCTTAGACAATATCCGGAATCCCAGGGGTGACAGGTGCAAGCCGTCCCTTGCGAAGCAGTGTGGCTTGTCAAGCATGTCATCCCATGCAGACAGACACTGGATCCCCTTTGAATGACACCAGAAATTAAGCCAATTGTTAAAGCTGATCATCTTGTCTCCATGTTGTGGCATCATTCTTGGTGAAGGAAGGATGCTGCTCAGGGTCAGGGTCATACCTGCCTGGGCTACATAATCAGAGAGCTCCTCTATGTCTCTTTTCATGTAGTCCAGGGAGGTACGTCTCAGGTCGTTCACACCAGCATGGACAATGACTGTGTCATATTTGTACTTGCTGTGGAGTGACCCAAGTGCTTGTGTTATGTGGCGGATTCTAGCGCCCGATAGGCAGCTTACTGTGACCCTCTCCTTGTTCAGCCTGGTGAGTGGGACATCAGTGTGTCTGACTATGGAGTCACCTATGACAAGTATGTTTGGTGTTGTATTTGGCCTTAAGGGCTGTGACTGCTTTGCACACTGATTTTGTGTTTTATGTGTTGCCTGTGGTGTGTCATGAGGTGGCGGTTGCTTGGGTGTCTGCTTTGGAGGCCTCTGCTGTTTAGGTAAATTTTTGCTCAGAGCCTTCGAGTATGTCTTTGTGTGTTTATGTGTTTGATTCATTGTTGTGATAGCTTTATGTGAGACTGGTTTTGTGGTGTGTGTAGTTGCCTTCTCCTCCTGTCTGGTCTTGCCAGTCCTGAGTTGAGAGAGCTCAGCCTCCAGTTTGGCTAAATAGCTGCATCTCTCGCAAGTATTTGTGTTATGTGGGAGGAGGAGAGGGTTGTCTGTGTACATGAGGCAATTGTAACATTGACTCAATATTCCCAGATTCACCAATTGGACAGGAGAGGACACCAGCATCTGGCCCTTCAACATGCTGGAGAAATTAAGAAGTTTGGGGTGTAACTGAATGAGAGAGGATTTAGTAAGGAAGTGGGTACTCCTGGGAGGGGGGGTCACTAGTGAGGGACTTTGTATAATACAGAAGTGCTAAGCCTGAAAAGAAGATGCTTTTAAAACAAGTGCTGAGCTTTTTTTTTTTTTGGAGAAAAAAAAAAAAAAAAAAAAAAAAGCTTTTTAGGAACAAGTGCTGCGCTTTTTTAGTTAAGGGATATACTGTTTAGATTACTAGTAGAGCAGTTCTAAGGGAAAAAACGAAGAACAGACTTTATGGAGCCAGAAAAAGTTTAACCTTGTTAAACTGACGCTGCCCGATGTTGCTCTAGTGGCAACTCCGCGCTAAATCGCGCTAAAGCACGCTAAAGCGTGCTTGATAGCAGGGGCTGGAAAGAGCCAGGAATTGACCCAATACAGCCAATAAAACTACAGTTTCAAGTCAGTAACCACTCCCACGGGGGGCAGGGGAGCTGCTCAATGTTTTCACTGCCACTGAAAAACAGAGAGACTTTCCTTTAGCCCAAGCAAAAATGGCCTCACAGAAACTTACAAACAGTTCAGGGACAGCAAGCCTGTAACTGAACTTTTTTAAATCTCAGAAAAGTGGGAAAAAAGCAAGATTTTTTTTTGTTTTTTTTTTCAGAGATAGCAGAGGTTCACAAGTAATATCAAGTTATAACAGTGCAGTAAATGACCCCACACAAGAGTGCTAGGTCAAAGACAGAAAATATGTAAGTTTTGAGAAAAAACGATTTTAAAATTAAGTGCAAACAGGAAATTCAGTAAACAGCTTTTGGTTGTGCTCTAAATACAGCTACTAATGCAGAAATCAAGTTTAACAAGCCAGAAAATGCTCAAACTAGGCAACTATGCAGAAAAACTTAGCAAATAAACAGAGAAAAAATACTTAAAATCTCAAAAGTGGCTCCCTTCTTCTCTCAGCGTTTTCTCCTCTTGGTGGGTGCTTCACCAACAGCCAACAAGCCTGAAAAGACCCCAAACCCATGAGGCAACTAGGTTTTAAGAGAGGAAGATGAAGGTGTTTTGGAAATGACCCCTACTGGTCAATAAAAGTACAGTTTCAAGTCAGTAACCAATCCCACGGGGGGCAGAGGAGCTGTTCAATGTTTTCAATGCCACTGATCAACAGAGACACTTTCCTTTAGCCCAAGCAAAAATGGCCTCACAGAAACTTACAAACAGTTCAGGAACAGCAAGCCTGTAACTGAACTTTTTTAAATCTCAGAAAAGTGGGAAAAAAGCAAGATTTTTTTTTGCTTTTGTTTTTTCAGAGATAGCAGAGGTTCACAAGTAATATCAAGTTGTAACAGTGCAGTAAATGACCCCACACAAGAGTGCTAGGTCAAAGACAGAAAATATGCAAGTTTTGAGAAAAAACTATTTTAAAATTAAGTGCAAACAGGAAATTCAGTAAACAGCTTTTGGTTGTGCTCTAAATATAGATACTAATGCAGAAATCAAGTTTAACAAGCCAGAAAATGCTCAAACTAGGCAACTATACAGAAAAACTTAGCAAATAAACAGAGAAAAAATACTTAAAATCTCAAAAGTGGCTCCCTTCTTCTCTCAGCATTTTCTCCTCTTGGTGGGTGCTTCACCAACAGCCAACAAGCCTGAAAAGATGCCAAACCCATGAGGCAACTAGGTTTTAAGAGAGGAAGATGAAGGAGTTTTGGAAATGACCCCTACTGGTCAATAAAACTACAGTTTCAGGTCAGTAACCACTCCCACGGGGGCAGGGGAGCTGCTCAATGTTTTTCACTGCCACTGATCAACAGAGAGACTTTCCTTTATCCCAAGCAAAAATGGCTTCACAGAAACTTACAAACAGTTCACGAACAGCAAGCCTGTAACTGAACTTTTTTAAATCTCAGAAAAGTGGGAAAAAAGCAAGAATTTTTTTGTTTTTTCAGAGATAGCAGAGGTTCACAAGTAATATCAAGTTATAACAGTGCAGTAAATGACCCCACACAAGAGTGCTAGGTCAAAGACAGAATGTATGCAAGTTTTGAGAAAAAACGATTTTAAAATTAAGTGCAAACAGGAAATTCAGTAAACAGCTTTTGGTTGTGCTCTAAATACAGCTACTAATGCAGAAATCAAGTTTAACAAGCCAGAAAATGCTCAAACTAGGCAACTATGCAAATAAACAGAGAAAAAATACTTAAAATCTCAAAAGTGGCTCCCTTCTTCTCTCAGCATTTTCTCCTCTTGGTGGGTGCTTCACCAACAGCCAACAAGCCTGAAAAGACCTATGTCACAACTTGGGTACACATGTGTGTATGACATGGTATGACACTATGCTGTGGGTGATACTGTTGATATCGGTCATTGGTTTGCATTCTGGTAGTGTGCATCACCTCAACCGCCTGATTTTAACCAATCGTTACATGATGTCTTGACAACTGACACACAGCTGTAGGATACACAGTAGCATTAGAATCTTTAAGGTATTGTACTACACCAGTTACCAGTGGTAATGACCACCACACATTCCCATGACCACTCCTGTTTGGCATGTGTCCATTCTAGGTATAAGCAGACACACTAGGGATATGTACATCCACATCTGGTGATGCATACAGTGACCTACAAAGCATTCCCCGGATTAGACACCTATGCTCCACAAGGGTATCATACAGACACATACCTGTTGACAAACCCAAGTTGTGAAGCTATGATCCAACAATAGCATAGTCATCCACATTTGCTACACATAGTATCCTGATTGTACCACATTGGTAGTAGCACACACCATGTAGCAGGGGTACGGATGTGTACAGACAGCCACATGTGATTTCATCTGTCCTTTGATATCCACATTCCCAAAGCTATGCTGATGTCCCTCAGTGTATCACATAAGCAATACGATGTCTGTATGCATATACATGGAGTTGTTGTATACCTATCATGAATGGCCATTACTGACAGACTGTGTTGTGTTTGGGCATGTCTGTCATATGCCACAGGTATACACCCACACTCACACTATTCTATAACAACTGCCATGTGTGTGTGTGACACAGATGACCTAGGGCACAGCTCACTACAGTGGCTAGACCTGTCAAATACATACATATGTGAGCTACGGTCCAAGAAGCAGCAGCAAAAACTGTCAGTGGTAACAGATGTAGTTGTGTTGACAGCAGGCTTCACACCTATGACGTGAATGAGGTCACATGTACATATATGTCTTGTCCACAAAGTTACCAGTTTAGGTCATATGTACATATGTGTATTTGCCACACAGATACCTGCAGTGTGCAATGCACATACTGTTTTTTTTTCTGATGTGTCATACAGTAGTAGAAGCAAAACACACAATGCATTGCTCAACAGTGTCACACACACACACACTCAGCAATTGCAGGATTCAAAACCCTACCTACCTATGTCATGGTACTAGACAGATATGCATTACCACAATGCGCCATATACTTTACTGGGAGTTTTCATTTCCACTGCTGCATTTGTGGGATACTGACATCATCAAACTGGACAAAGGGGTATTCACCTCTTTCAATGTGTTTTCACAGTCTCAAAAAAGGCCACTCCTCTCATAGGATTAAACACACATATATACACCCCCACACACAGGTTTCAACCCCCTACCTATGTTATGACACTAGGGAAATACATATTAACACAACACGCTATATGCTTTACTGGAGAATTCATTTCCATAGCTGTATTTGTGGGATGCTGACATCATCACACTTGGCAAAGAGGTATTCACCTCTCCGAATGTGTTTCCACAGTCTCCAAAAAGGCCATTCCTCTCAAAGGAAATCTCACACACACACACATTCACACTCAGCATTTGCAGGATTCAAACCCATACATAGCTATGTTATGACACTAGGGAAGATACGCATTAACACGACACGCTATATGCTTTACTGGAAGCATTCATTTTCATAGCTGTATTTGTGGGATGCTGACATCATCACACTTGGCAAAGAGGTATTCACCTCTCCTAATGTGTTTCCACAGTCTCCAAAAAGGCAACTCCTCTCAAAAGGAAACTCATACACACACATTCCCACTCAGCATTTGCAGGAATTAAACCCCTATCTAACTCTGTTATGACACTAGAGAGATACGTATTAACACGACGCACTACATGCTTTACTGGGAGTATTCATTTCCATAGCTGTATTTTTGGGATGCTGACATCATCACACTTGGCAAAGAGGTATTCACCTCTCCTAATGTGTTTCCACAGTCTCCAAAAAGGCCACTCCTCTCAAAGGGAATCTCAGACACACATATTCACACTCAGCATTTAAACCCCTACCTAACTATGTTATGACACTAGGGAGATACGCATTAACACAACACTCTATATGCTTTACTGGGAGCATTCATTTCCATAGCTGTATTTGTGGGATGCATTAACACGACGCACTATATGCTTTACTGGGAACATTCATTTCCATAGCTGTATTTGTGGGATGCATTAACACGACGCACTATATGCTTTACTGGGAACATTCATTTCCATAGCTGTATTTGTGGGATGCTGACATCATCACACTTGGCAAAGAGGTATTCACCTCCCCTAATGTGTTTCCACAGTCTTCAAAAAGGCCACTGCTATCAAAGGGAATCTCATACACACACATTCACACTCAGGATTTGCAGGATTCAAACCCCTACCTAACTATGCTATGACACTAGAAAGATACGCATTAACACAATGCTCTATATGCTTTACTAGGAGCATTCATTTCCAAAGCTGTATTTGTGGGATGCTGACATCATCACACTTGGCAAAGAGGTATTCACCTCTCCTAATGTGTTTCCACAGTCTCCAAAAAGGCCACTCCTCTCAAAGGGAATCTCACACACACACATAACAATTGCAGAATTCAAACCCCTACCTAACTATATTATGATGCTAGTAAGATACACATTAACATGACATGCTATATGCTTTATTGGGTGTTTTAATCTCCACTGCTGTATTTGTGGGATACTGACACCGTCACACTTGGCAAAGAGGTGTTCACCTCTTTTAATGTATTGTGAAAGTCTACAAAAAGGGCACTCCTCCCAAAGGGGATCACACACACACATACACCCACACACATAGCAATTGCAGGATTCAAACCCCTACCTAACTATGTTATGATACTAGTGAGATACACATTAACACGACACACTATACGCTTTACGGTGTGGTTTCTATTCTCATGCTATATTTGTAGGATGCTGACATCATCAGACTGGACATGGTAATGTGTGTGCACTTAGTGTTATGCAATCCCAGGAATGAACCTTGTGGGTCAGCAGGTGTGAACAGCTTGAACAGGAATCCACAATTCATAGCTTGTGTGATCTATCTGTGGACAAATTACCATTCCTTCATATGACAATACATATTTATGCACAGATTGTTGGTTTTGTGGATACAACATGTGTCTGTGATGTTGGTAAAGGACTATTTAAAGTCTATGTGGGACCTGTGTTGCTCCTTTCAGTGATGTATGTCCTGGGTGGCTGCCTTGCAAGAAATCTAGCAGATTTGGGGAACATGATCTGCTCATTAACATACCACAGACGTTTGGGTTGTGCGTTTGTCAGATTACAATAGCTCTGTTCCTGACTGCAATCATGATGGACTCCATGGACTAGCAGTTCGGACTTCATAGGCTTATAGGACTATAGTTCCCATGGTCTGTTGTGCACCAACACTTATGGGGTGTGCCACATGTTGCTGTAACAAATTCAACAGTGTAAGTTCCTGTAGAGAGTGTGATGCTCTACAGACTGTTCAGGTGCAGAGTCTGTTTGTTCTGTTGTTCACTTATGACACATATGGGGAAACAATGTTATCCACGTGATGGGATTCATTTGGCTTTGGGAGGAGCAGTTTACATATTCTACATGTGATATCTCCTGGTATGATGATAGGGCCTTTTGTCACTGGGAGGTGGGTATGTATGTATGGGCCTGTCTAACAGGAATTTGACAGAGTCAGTCAGGTACAGTTGACCCTGACTCAGGACACATATGACTGTACATTGCTATTTCTGCCATAGCTGAAGGAGGTGTAATGTTTCTGGCTGTACTCCTTCACAGATTATCTTTCCAAAGCAACAACAAACCTGAACACTAAACCCCTGTTATACTCTTTTACACACTTCACACACTACTGATCCTTTGTGATCAGTCAACAGTGTATGTCATCATTATATCCTGGCATGTCCAAAGGTCGGTTTCGTGTGTACTCTCCAGTCCAGCTGGTGCATATTGGAATTTTGACGCATTGTTACAACTGCCTTATGTACACAGAGAACACTGTCCTCCTACCAACAAACTCAGATATATATGAGAGATGCAACTGTATAGACAAACAGGAGGCTGAGCTCTCCCAAGCCATGGCTGGCACAGTCTATCAGGTGGTGAAGGTAACCACACACACCACAAATCCAGTCTCACATGGACCTATGACAACAGCAAACCATATACATTAACACACAAAGACATACTCGCAGCCTCTAAATATACCCTGCCTAAGCAGCAGAGACATCCAAAGCAGACACACAAGCAACTGCTAACCCACAACCAAACACACATATCACATAGTTCACAAAGTCATTGTGCCACACAGTCACTGTCCTTAGGCCTACACAACATACCTCATACACTTGTATTAGGTGACTGTAATTGTCGGTCACACTGACATCCCACTCACCAGGCTGAACAAGGAGAAGGTCACTTTGTGCTGTGTGTTGGGTGCCAGGATCTGCCACATGACACATGCACTCTTGTCAGTCCACTGCAAGTACAAATATGGCTCCATCATTGACCATGCTGGTGTGTAAACCCTCAGACGTTCCTCCCTGGACTACATAAGAAAAGACATACAGGAGCTCTCTGATCATGTAGCCCAGGCCAGTATGACCCTGACCTTGTGTAGCATCTTACCCTCACCAAGTAGTATGTCACAGTATACAGACAAACTGATCACTTTTAACAGTTGCCTAACATATTGTTGTCATTCAAAGGGATCCAGTGTCTGTCAGCCTGGGATTACATGCTCAACAAGCCATGTAGATTCGCTATGGATGCCATGCACCTGTCACCCCTAGGTTTTCACAGACTGCCTTAGGCTCTTGCCACACCCATAGTGGATGTTTGAAGTGAGGCTCAGAAGACAAAACCACCTCCATAGACGTTACAGGGTAAAGGAAACGGAGAGTAATGCTGCTCAACAACTGATGTCTAACCCTCAGAATGCATGCACTCAGGACACACCTCAGTATGGAGTCTGTCGATATGTGCAGTAACAGACACCAGGTTCAGGCTCACAAAAGCACACTAGCGCTACCAGGTTCATACCATGGTTTTCGGACACAAGACTTGGACCGGACAACAACAATAGGGGGGATATCCATATACATCATTCATACACACACCTCCGGGTTGGTAGCACTGCACAAAGCATCAGGGAATGTACATGTGCAACTGACAGTGGGCCAAACTGCATTTCAGTTTGTAGACTGCTACAGACCACACTCCCAAACTCGGGAACAACACTCGTTATTCCTGGGAACACTGGGGAATGTGAAGGTCTCTTCAAACACCATTATATTGATTGACTTCAAATACACAAACATTGACTGGGAATACTACTCAAGCACTGACACCCTCGTACAACAGTTGCTAGGATTGTTACACTCAAATGCTATGGCAGACCTGGTCACCACAACCACAGGGGGTTGAAACATGTGGGACCTAATCATCACCAACATGTGGACTCTATTTACCACACCAGAGGTATACCCCTCATTGTTAAGGTCAGAACATACATTCATCTCACTGGACATACATATCCCATATACACACATCCTAGGTGATCTCAGTGACATACTTCTCATGAGCAAACATCACACTTATACAAACCGAGGTGGTATCCCTCAAAGACCCTGGGACAGTGTTAATTACGACTCAGACCACTTAATCCTTTACAAACCCATTCTATGGACAACTACTGGAATGCATGGATCATGCTATCCCAGATAACTACAAGACTCACTCCTCCAAAGGCAGGGGACCTGTCTGGTGGACCATGGCCATTAATGAGCTATACAAGGACAGGAGGAGGCTACTACATGATAGAGCACAATCACAATCAGGAAGGCATCTCTGATCTGAACTATGGTATAGCTACGACCACTTGTTGATTCATCTAAGGCCCACTTCTAATGGACACTTGCAACAGACACTATGGACAATCACAATGCCTTATTTAGTTATGTCAGGGACCTGGGTGGGAACTCACAGATATGTTGTGAGTTACTGCATAATTACAAAAGATACAGTGAACCCACTGACATTGCTAACATCGTGGACAACAGGTTTAGTGGGAATGTTTCCCCACCATCCTCCCTGCAGTGCACATGTCCATCCCAACAGGGTGTAGCTTCCCTGACATCACAGATGAACAGGTGAGTGCTGCCCTCTCCATAGCAGACAACACAGCATCAATGGGACCAGACAGTGTCCCGGACTGTGGCTTACACGAGATTCATGACAAACTTCACACTCACATTATGTCACTGTTCAATATCAGAGTTACTACAGGATATGTACCCATGGAATGGCATACGGCTAGAGTGTACCCGCTCCACAGTGCTGGTGCCACAAGGGACCCTGGACAATATTGCACTACATGCCTAACTATCCTGGTCTGCTAAGCTATGGAGCGTATCGACATGGAACACATACACACAGACATTGTGAACCTACAGACACTGGATCCTACACAATTTGCATTTGTTGTGGGCAGATCTTGGCTCTTGCACCTGTTTGATGTCTTTAAACAGTTAACAGGTCCATAGACGTACAGAGGGTTGACCACACAGCCTACCTGGAGCTTGCAAACCAGTTCAACACAATACCCCACTCGGCCTTTATACATAAGATCACTGGATTCAACATCTACACATATGTCACAAGATGGATTGCTAACTGGATCATGGATAGCACCCACATGGTCAGTATTGCAGGTGCCATGTCTGACTTTACACCAGTCACATGTGGCATCCCACAGGGCTCAGTCCTGGGATCTCTCTTGTTCCGTATATATTTCTGAGACGTTCTGGCTAACACAGGAGGAATATGGCTGACCATGTTTGTAGATGACTGCAAACTGTGTGCCATAATTGACTCCTCAGCTGGCACAAGCATCCTCAGAAAGGGTCTCACAGAGATGGATGACTGGTGCCAAAGCCATGGCCTACAGCTACCTTCCTTTAGATGCATAGTCATCACCTTTGGTACTAACATCGTGCCCACACATTACCACATAGGTGATGATAAATCACGTACGGTGTGTGTGATTTGTGATTTGGGGACATGAATACTTAGCACTCTTGCCTTTGACATTCACGTTGACAATGTTGTTGGACACACCTTCTGTACAGCTCACCTTATTCCATAGGGTTTTACATCCAGATCAGGTGGGGTCATTGTGTCCCTATACTCATCAGGCCCATGCTTGAATACAATGCCCCATTTTGGATGTACCTTACCCAAGACCTGCAGCAACTGGAATGTCCACAAATGTACCTAACCATGTGGATCTAGGGACTCACACAGATGGTGTGCACAGTTTGCCTGTGGTGACCCCAGCTCTCCTCAGTTGCTTACTGCCTACTTGAATGCAATCTGTGCCTGTTGTTTGAAGCCATGTCCATCACAGCATTGATGGACAGGCTCCACATCAGGATATCACATTCCTTACAGCTACACACTCCAGGGACAGGTACGTCAGCAATGATGTTAATAGGACATGCTGGAGGGGCAGATTCCCATCCCAGAGGCTCCACTCACTCGGGAATGAGATCACAGTCCCACATACACAGAGACACATAATGACCACCTAAAGGTGACACCTTCACAGGTGGATGGGTGATCATATGTTTAGCCCTGGGATATGTTCTGGGTCCCTGCTAGACAGAGGCAGAATGAAATGAACATATGTGGGATATCTTGTGTGACCTACTATTCACAGGCACAGTCTACTAATCTAGCAGAGTTGCAAAATACAAACACACTGTGGCTAGGCTTCTACATACCCTAGGGCAGATAGCCTAGTGTCAACCTCTGAACCTATGCTAATGTTCGGGATGCACATTGTTCAGTGATGGTACTGATTGCAGGTTTTGTTTCTTCTTTGCTTTCCCACTTTCTATGAACAACCTAGGTATCTGCATAACATATTTGATTATGACAGGGTTTCATTATATTATATATGTGTCTGTTGTCATATCACTGTGTGCACATGGCGGATTGGTGAATAGTGCGAGGTTCCTGGGTTGGCACATGCAACTAACAGATATGCGTGGCCCACTGTACATGCCCTAATTGTGTGAGCATGCCCAGTTCAGACTGCCTGACATTTGTCTCATATATTCAAGTGTGTGAGCATGCCCAGTGTGACCTTGCAGTATGTTGCTGTCTGAGGTCCACTACATTTGTTGATGTGTGTGAACATTACCAATATTAACATTAATACTATATGTGTGTTGAATATCTGGTTCTATTCTTACTGCAGGCCTCACCTTTGTGTCTTAACTCGACAGGGATTATGCTATGCCTGCAAGGTTTCCATGAGATACTTTGCATTAACTTATCAACATTTTTTTCATACAAGCTGACCATTGACATACTGTCATGGTTTAGTGGTTCTGTACTATGACTATAGTGCACTGTATTCTGGGTTCGAGGACTGTCACTGCTTCATATTTTCATACATGGCAGAACAGACTGCTTCAAGAAATGTGAAGCAAATATGAACAAGTTAACCTGATTTTGCGGAATTATGCCCACATTTGACCAGACTTGCACAACTTTGCTCAACGTTAACCAACATTGCTGAACAGTGCACAATATTGATCAACATTGCCTGTAGTTGTGCTACTTAGTGTGTGCAATTTTGTTTACATATACTAAATAGTGGTGAGAGCTGTTTAGCACTGCTTTATATTGCTTAAAACATAGCAATCATGCCTCAGGTGGTGCTGCAGGGCTGCCTATGTCAGATGCACGTTTTACACTCCCTATACATGTTTGTTAACAGGTTGTGTCAAGTTAGGCATCCCTTTTACTATATGTGCGACTCGGAGAGAGCTATCATTTCCAGGTTTCCTAATGAGCCAGTGTATATGCTACGCGTTGCATCTTTGCCAAGGCCAAAGCATACTGGGCATGCCTCCTTCTGCCTCAGCTCATGTTGTTCCTCCTCCGAGTCACGCTCTGTCTGTGATGGCATTGGCAATGGCGGGGGGCTGTTGTGCCCGGCCCTATGCTGCTCCTGCTGCAGCAGTTTTCGCAGGATCATATTGTGTAGCATAGCACATACCATGACTATTTGGGTACATGTAGTTGGTGAGTACTGCAAGGCTCCACCAGATGTGTCCAGGCACCAGAACCATGACTTGAGCAGCCCAAACACATGCTCAATTACATTTCGTGTTTGTGCGTGTGCCTCATTATGGCATTCCTGTTCAGGTGTGTGTGCATTTCTGATGGGTGTCATCAGCCACGGCTCAAGTGCATATCCAGCATGCCTCACTAGGTGAACATGAGGGATGTCCCCACTGGCAAATGTCTGGTACAGCAGTGTCAGATGCCAGATATGAGAGTCATGGTAGCTTCCAGGGCAGCCAGCACACATATTCATTATTATGCCCTGGGCATCACACACAACCTGGTAGTTGATGGAGGGGTAACCCTTGCGGTTATAGTAGACCCTACCCTGCTCACCGGCTGGTGCTTTGATGCGAATGTGCGTGCAGTCTATTGCACCCACTACCTCAGGATATTCCACTATTTGCTGGAAGTGACGCATATTGCTGGCCAATACCTCATGGGAATTGGAGAAATATACATGCTCACCAACGTGCTGACATGGCATTCAGGAACTGGTGCAGTACCCTGGATGCTGATGCCTATGAAATCCCCATCATATCGCCAGTTGGTCTCTGGAAGGTACTTGTTGCTAATATTCTTAGGCCAACACATACCTTGGTTTCCACTGGGATGGGTTCCCCTCTGTTGGTTCTGTGTGTGAGGCGTGGCCTGCACAGCTCAACAATTTGCTGCATGAGGTCTCTGTCCACTCTATAGCGCCCCACTATCTCCAGCTCATGAAGACCCTGGTAAGTTACCCTAGGCCTGTACACTCTTCTCTGTCTCCTCACTGTGGGTTGCTCAGCTGCATTCGCATTGTCACCACCCTCAGCATGTTGCATATGTCGCCTTATAACAGCAATGGCAGCCCCTAACATTTCTTTGTCTCAGTAAAGCTTTTTCAGTTTTCACTTCTATTATCTTACTGCAGTGTTGCAGTGTCTCTGAGAAAAACATAGTGGAAAGTAGTTTGCTGAGTTTTAAGTGCTGGGCTGGGCTGGGCTAGTGTACTGCCTGTGTAATTGCTTGATTCTGATTGTTTTCACCTGCTAGCTCTGCTAGCACTCCCTGGTTAACTTCCTACTATTTGTTGTGCTTCCTTTTCCCTTTCTGTTTCCTCAGCAGGGCAGCACCGCGCACACAAGCGCAAACACGCGCACACCAGCTCACACCCACGCACACATGCTTACACGGACTAAAACTTGCTTATTCTTGCTAACACGCGTGCACACAGGTGCAAACACACTTACACGGGTTTCAACATCTTTACACTTGCTTACTCCGGCTTAAACACGCGCACACAGGCGCACACATGCACACACATGCTTACTCGGTTTTACAGGAGTGCACACGCATGCATACACGGTGTAGGCATTTCTACAAGAAACTTTGGTGTTGTTCACGGCATACACCTTCAATTTCTTGCCTTTAGCTAGGGTACCTGTTGACACATCTCTTCCAATGATTAGTATCTGACAGCAGACAAATGACACTCTACTCCAATGAGCTTCACTTCTCTCAGACATATCCCCCTTATGATGTCACCCCTTATCCTACTCCTACACTACACTGACTGTACTCTTTTGCTATGTAAACTTGTGATTCACTATCCTTACCCTCTTTTACATAGGATTGCCTACTAATACTTGGTTACAGCTCTTAGACTGTGCTTCCCCCCTTAGCAACCTCTACTCGGTAGCCATGTTGTCTTTGGACTGCCATTCCTTTGCATTGTATATTGAGGATTACTGTAAAATCCACATTTCTGCATTTTAATTATTGGTTTTCTGTTTTTTACAGTGCACCGCATTTGCGCGTCGTGCGCTATGCTTAAACATCGGCGATCAGGAAAAAAAAATTATTTTATCTTATTTTTGCATCGGTGGGCATTACCAATGGCTGTATTTTTGGCCATTGGCATGCTTCCTCGACTGGCTGCATCTTTTTTTTCAAACTGTCACGGCTCTGTTTTGCTATTTGCAGAAACGTACTCAGTTGTCAACGGAGTACATTTCTGCAAATAACACTACTCTTACTTGGACAGGTTAGGGTTTCCTGAATTGCAATTTTACCTAATTTGCATGCCTTTCAGCAGCAAATGAGGTAATTTGCATATCCTAGCCCTGTCCATGTAAGGGGAGTTTTAGGAGCTCTCTTACATGCCCCTGCCGGCTGTTCCTGGATCGCTCGGAAGACATGTTGACTGCATGGAGTCTTACTCTACTCTTAGACTGTGCAAGCCTTCGTGAATCCGGCCCTATATCTTATAAGCAAAGAACCCACATACTTTCTTAATTTGATTGTACATATAAACACAAGGCATCAGATTAAAGCAGTTCCAAAAAATAAGCTGCTTATACATACAATTCATAACTGCAAACAAACAAAATAGAAAACATGTATTGGACAGACACAATATAACCAGATCCAATATTGCGGGTATACTATAAACAAAAGCATCCAAATAGTCCCATAAACATGAACCTTAAGCTGAATGCATATCTATCTTTATATCTATCTATTTATTTTATGAAGTGCACTTGTTATGCTTATTTATCAAATATCACTCATTTACTCATTTTGGCAGGAGTTCAGTAAACTAACATGCAACCTTCTCAGTGAAAAATAATGTGATGAGCCAAAATAAAAACCTCTCACACTGTTTTTTTTTTGTTTGTTTTATTATGTATACACACTGAAGGCAAAATATTAGGTTCATAGGTTAGTACTAAGCTAACTGCTCTTGCGAGCCATTTTAAGACTAGCCAATTATTCCTTACGAGAAGAAAACCCTTCATTTTGTGCTTGCAAGGCAAACACCTTAACCATTAGGCCACCCTCCCAACCCATTATTAAAGTAGTTCAAAATCAGACTGCATATTAAAGAAAAACACAGCCTTCACAGTGAAAAATAAGATCAATTAAAAAAATCCTGCATGCTGTTTTTGGTCATAATTAAGTATACACTCTGATGGCATCACACTAAAGCAGTTGCAAAAGCAAAATGCTTATTAATCCAAACTTGGCCATACATTTGAAAATTACAACTAAGTAAAGTAATCTACATCTCATCCCTATGAGTCAAATCTCACTAATGTGACCAAATGGTTAGTAAACAGACCCATAGCTTTTTCCATGAAAAAGATCATCTGATAGACAAAAATAATGTGTATTTTTTTAGTTTGATTATGTGTTCACCCAAAAGACATCCTGTTAAACCATGCAGAAGCAAAATGCCTATTCAGCAAACATGTAGCCACCACAAATAAAGTAAATCAATACATTAATTAATATCAAGTTAAGTAAAATGCCTACACACTTTTTTCAGTTTAATTATGCATACAAACAAAAAAAACATCACATTCAAGCAATTGCATAACAAAAATGATTATACATACAGTTCTTAGCTGCAATAAATCAAAATGAAACATGTTTAACAAACACAAAATGCAAAGATCATAAAATATAACTACGCTAAATATTAAATATCCTATGTAAATAAGTTATATTTGTTCATTCAAACAAGGGCTGAATAACACTGTACAAACTTATCTTCTCCCACATCCTGCCCCAATTACCACCAACACAGGTGTCCGTGTGACTATTTATTAAGATCACATCATAATTCAACAATTAATGTTTAATGGTCAAACACCTCTGTAACCACTAGATGACATTATTAGCTTTTCCAAAATAGCTCCAATAGTTGCCATTTTAAGCACTCTCTACACCCATGCTTGCCTGCCTTCAGTTTATCCCAACTGGCATTGTACCATTCTTGGCTTCCATGGTGGTCCAATCAACACTTGTACATACATACACTTTATAGCAATAGTCACTTCAACCTGGAGGCCAAGGAAAATAAGGGGAGGAATCGGCAGGGTAGAGGCTGCACCATGACTGCCCTTACCCAAAACCAAGTATACAGGAGGGATAGTTAATGTTGTAATGCCAAAATGATAGCCTCTATCATGAGCCTTAAAAAGCCCTGCCAGGTGATATATCCCCCGAATCTTGGTTCATCTCAGGACACGTTGCTTGCTGCTCACACTTTTTGCCCACATCCCATCCCAGTAACCACAAACACAGGTGCCAGTCAAGCCATTTATTAAGATCACATAGTAATCATAACAAATGACTTGATTACGCCTCTTGAATAACCTCCTTTGTAAAATTTGGATGACAATGACAATTTTTCACAAGTGACTTCAATTGTTGTCGGGTGGTGTAGATTCCATCCATGTTGGCCTGCCTTCAGTTCAGCTTGACTGGCATCAAATGTGCCCCTCTTCCCCCAGCTTCCCTGATGATGAAATCTGCATGTGTATATTCATCCTATTGAAGCAAAGGTCACTCAACATAGAGGCCAAGGAAAAGGGGATAGGGGAACCACTGGTGGGTGAGACAGCACTACTACTGTACACCAGCCTATAACTGCAGTGTGTATCCCTCCTTTTTGTGGACAACACAACCCTATCAAGCTCCATATATCTATTGCATTGGAAATGTAATGGCAAGTACATCTTGATGGCATAACAAAATATTAACAACTCAGTATACATTTACATATGTATGCATGTATATATATATATATATATATATATATATATATATATATATATATATATATATATATATATATAGATGAGTCTACTTTCAGTAATCAAAAGTACACTTACTCAAAACACTAAAATGTGAAACAGCTTCTGTGTAACCTTACTTTTGCGACTCTACAGATCACTGATATTTTTTCTAAGGGAAACAAACCACTTGGTCACCAGGGAAAAACAAAATAAACAGACACAAATTAAACCTATTAAAGTGGGGGGGGCTGTGTCCCACACCCCATAACTAAATATACCAATTCCAAGGTTACACTACAGTGAGGAAAATGGCAAAGTTCACCCTGGTGGCCAAGTGGTTCATTTCCTTTAGAAAAAATACTAATGATCCATGTATTCGCAGTAGTAAGGTTTTGGTGAAGTCGTCTTGTGTTTTCCAAATTTGAGTAAGTGTACTTCTGATTAATGAAAGTAGACCTACATATATATATATATATATATATATATATATATATATATATATATATATATTTATATATATATATATATATAGAGAGAGAGAGACAGATAGATAGATAGATCTCCCCTATACAAAACCCATGACATAAGTAACTATTAATTCTGTTGTATTACTTTAAATTAATAATCTTATTTTTTATAGACACACACACACACACACACACACACACACACACACACATATATATATATATATATATATATATATATATATATATATATATGGTTTCACTTCATAAAGTCGAAACATCTAATTGCAAAACAGCAAGACCAAATGATGGAAAATTCAAAACATCTAAAACTCATAACATCGAATCTCACATCATCGAAAATATATAAAATTAAGAAGTGTATAATCAACATGTAAATGTTATAGTTTATTCTGTTAATCTGTATGTAGTGTTTATTATGCCACTCTGTATGAGTGTTTAGGCCATACAGGTAGTGATTTAGACTTTATGCTGAGTGCGATACAGTGGGGTTAGGAAATTAACCTTTCCCCACTGTAGTGTGATCTCGGAGTTGGTATATTTAATTTACGGGGGCTGTGGGGGGCATATCCCCACATTTGGGGGGGTGCAGTGGAGATGTAGAAAAAATTGTGTGGGATGTTCCCCGGGATTCATGAAGCTTGCGCCAGGCGCAGGCGTAGCGTAGGCGGAATAATGCCAAATATGGCCGTCGAGAGATTCAGGTATGATCCAATTCCACGTGCACTACCAGTGCACTCCAGAACTGGACTGCCACGGCATAGGTATGCTAATCACACCATGTGCAGTGTTGCACCATGCAAATGAAGGCAGACAGCGATTCATGAAGTGGTGCAGGCGTAACATAAGTCCACGGAAATGTAAACCAAAAAACACGGTTTACATTTTCCGAAACAGAATATCAAAGCTATGGAAGCAGACCAGACTCATGTATTACAAAGTTAACATATGCCAATGGCTAAATACACAACCAATGGCATAAGAAAAGATGCACAACACCTAAAAAACAACATTTAATGTCATGTCCACAGTAACGCACAGTACCACCGCAGGACATGTGTGCGCAGACAGGAACATAAAGAAATTACATAAAAATGTCATAACATCGCAATGTAATACAAATCAGGTTTACACCATAATATGCAATGGTAGGCATGGAACACCACAATCAAGGTGCAAGGGTTGCTAAGGGACTGCGACAGTGTTTGGTGCGGTAACTATGAATTAGTAGTCAATGCCATGCAAATGAGGCAGGTAATACTGAATCGCAAACGTCCCGCCGGATGAAGGTTGTACCATACGGCGCAGTGCCATAACACTGAGGAGTGGCTCAGAGGAGATACATGACATCAGCAGAGGGGTGTGCCACCATAGCAGTAAGCACATCGGAGCAACGCAAATCTGGCCTGGCCATTGCTAAGCAAAGCTGCAGGACAGGGCTGGGGAGGAATGTATACAATCGTTTAGCTGAGAGCACACATGGTGCCCGAAAGTGCATGTGTACGGGGATGAAAACGTGCCCAAAACCCGGTAAGCGGATACACGCACCACGAACAATAGCACAAACAGGAAGGTCAGGGGAAGAAAAGAAGGAAATGCCGAAGTAGGGTAATTGGAGTACTAATGAGCAATTAACACCAATCACCTCACGGCGGCAATCGACGGCAGCTGACAAGTCTGATCGCAGAAACCTGCAAGACAGGATAGGGGAGGCATTGGAATGCAAAGAAAGGAGGGGAGGCATTGGATTGCAAAGATAGGAGGTCTCTCATAGCAGAGCAAAGTAAACCGACAGTAGACCGGCAATAGCACACATTACGCAAGATAAGCCTGGTCTAGGAAAGTACAAATGAAAGCAGGCTGCTAGACGCATGCCAGAAAATGGTAGGTGGAATGTGCAGAAATGTAAAGGGAAGGTCAAGAGGTAATTCACGGCAGCCAAATGTAATTCAACACCAAAACCACCACCATAGTAGTTCCGGTAGTAAAACACATAAGATACCCTGTAGCTACGATCGTACATACACACCCTATGACATTATCGGTGCTCACCGCACAATAGTATAAAGTGTGAAAGCACCCTACACACACCTGTGTATTCCCAAACACTGCACCATAGGTGTAAACACACGGGGAACTTTTAAAATGTACATGTTGGGAGCTGCCATAGCTGTGAAGTATCAGCATGTGTTAGAGACTGACGGTGTTGTGGAGGAGGATGCCGACAACCACCGCAGGCCCCGGAGGAGGAGAAGAGTGTTCAGACCAAGGGTAACCTACCAGGGGCTACATGATCTGATGATAGTAGAGCATTACAGGGTGGACAGGGACATTTTACAGCAAATAGTGGAGCTGTGCCGGCCACGCCTGAGAACCAGAAACAACAGAGGGGAACCCATCCCAGTGGACACGAAGGTATGTGTAAGCTTGCGAATACTAGCCACAGGTACCTTTCAAAGGCCAACTGGAGATATAATGGGGATCTCACAGGCATCGGCATTCAGGGTACTACACCAGTTCCTGGATGCCATGTTACCACATGCCAATGAGCATATATACTTCCCCCGAACTCAGGAGGAGTTGGCCAGCAATATGCATCACTTCCACAGTGTGGCACACTACCCGGAGGTACTGGGTGTGATAGACTGCACGCACATACAATTCAAGTCACCACCCGGTGAGCATGGTAGGCACTACATAAACCGCAAGGGATTCCACTGCATCAACTGCCAGGTCGTGTGCAAAGCCCAGGGCATTATGATGGATGTGTGTGCTGGCAGCCCTGGAAGCTACCATGACTCCCATATCTGGCATGCCTCACAACTGTATCAGGTATTTGTCAGGGGGGACATCCCACATGGCCACCTTGTGGGGGATGCTGGCTATGCACTGGAGCCATGGATGATGACTCCCATCAGAAATGCACACACACCCATGCAAGAACGCCATAATGAGGCACACTCACAAACCAGAATCTTCATAGGGCATGTGTTCGGGATGCTGAAATCACAGTTCCGGTGCTTGGACACATTTGGTGGAGCCTTGCAGTACTCTCCAGGCACATGTGCCCACATCGTCATAGTATGTGCCATGTTACATAATATGATCCTGCGGAAACAGCTGCAGCAGGGACAAAATGGTGAAGGCCCTCATAGCCCACCGCAATTGCCAAGGCCATCACAGGCACAGAGAGATTCAGACCATGAACACACTGTGCCAGCCCCAGTAGGCAGACAGAGGCGTGCCCAATATGCCTATGACTTGGCAAAGAGGGAACATATAGCACATGCTCTGACAGTGTAGGCCCCTACGGACTGACACACCTCTCCACCTGCACACACAGTAAAATGGATGGCACACAAACACGACCACCTGTAAATTGTAATGTATAGGTGGCCCACTTGTGTGAATCCGACATTGGCAGCCCTCAAACACTGTACACACAACAGCTATTGGAACACGGAATGCCAACACCTGAACAGTACATGCGCCTATCAGCATATGGTGGTGCTGTGTGTATAGGTTCCCAGGTACATCGGTAGGTACACGGCTGATTGTCAGAGGCCATACACCAAACGGGGCAAACAGTGTCTACTGTCACCACAACATTGAGTAACCAATTGTCTATTAGTGGAGCAGAGGCAATCGTGGGAGCACATGTGTGTAAACACTGTTCTGCACACACTCATCATGGAGTCCTTGCTGAATTAATGAGGGGCTCTGCATAATAAAATCATGGATGTTGTGTCAAGGCATGGGTTATACCCATGACAGGTCTTTGTCACCCCAGCATGCCTCACCTACGGTCGTTTGAAGGTGTAGCACAGTATCGTGTGTGGCTCACTGTGATATACATACCAAATGCTGGAGCACATCTAGTAAACATCACATGGACACACCATTAACTGGACTCATCAATATGTAAACTAACTGAGTTACCCATGTGAGTGCAGTATGGAGTAACAGCCATAGTATACTCCACGCACAAAATGACATAACACATATACATATCCCAGATATCCATGTGTTAAATGCAGTGACCGTTGTGCATGTTCCCGTTCCCACGTCCTGCAAGGGATGTAACGTAATCCTGAAGGCACGAGTAATGCATGTCGGATGCAGGTCATCAGATCATGTTTAGCACACGTTAGCGGGAATATGCATTGCCCACTGCTGGTAAGCGATGTTTAAATATGACTGTACGGATATGCGCGAAACAGGGATAATCTTCTCCAAATATCGCGCAGATCATGGTCAGTGATGTCCAGAACAGGTGAAACCAGCATTATTCACCCCTGTACTAATAGCGCCTGCTCTGAAGGGTAAAACGACCACTGCCAGGATCAGAGCACGCAATCATGTATAGAATCACCTAACACTATTGCTAGCCAAGATGTACCTATGGTAGGGTCGCCACCTCTGCAAATGATCAATGTGGGACATACGTCAGATGTCTGCAGGCCGACACATACACCGGCCAGTACGAAAATCAGAACTTCACTGTTTTGCCTAGATAAATGCTTATTCTTGTAATGTTTACTTACTTATTCTGTTTCTATAACATATAGGTGGTTCAGATACAGAATAACTGTTTTATGCAACTATTACATAAACTATAGGAAATAAGTATGTCCTACAATCTCAGCACATTTGCCATGTTTACAAATATTTTGCAGGACACAACTGCCCAAAGAGGGACTGTCCCTGGCAAAGTGGGACAGCTGGTAACCCTAAACTATGGCAGAAGTGAAATGTGACAGGTACAGACACAAACATGCAGAGTCCAGGAAACAGTATACACCGATACACCGACAAGTACACAATGAAAGGTGTAGCTTACCTGTCACTTTCCGTCAGATTTATATATACATATATATATATATATATATATATATATATATATATATATATATATATATATATATAGATATATATATATATATATATAGATATATATATATATATATATATGTGTGTGTGTGTGTGTGTGTGTACAGATGTATATATATATATATATATATAAAATACAGATGGAAAGGGCGATAGAGGGATATATGTTGATATATATGGATTCAATGATATCTGCAAATATATATAGATAGGTCAACGACATTCATAACACCTTGGAGGTACAAATAAATAGGATACCGCCAACTATGGAACTATGGAATGTGTAACATACTGACACGCGTAACCACGAGGCTGAAAGACAGAAAGAACACAGTATCGGAACAGTACAACCACGAGTAATAGTATGACGATATGAAGGGACATGTAGTTACCGCTGCCGGTGTTGCGGTCCACATAGGTACTGTGTTCAACTGTGTTTGTGAGTGCCGTAGTCTGTGTATGTGTGTGTTGAGGGTGCCGTATGCATCTCCGTGTGACTGTAATGTGTGTGTGTGTCCGCATCGTGTGTCTGTTAGTGCCAACTCGGAGGTAGATCATTATGGTAGGTGTGGGTATAGCTAGCCATAGGCGTTGCGGTTACCACCTATCCCACATTAGGAGGGACAGCCCCTCCCTGGGCAGGTGTGTCCTGACATAAAACATAACAAAGGGCAAATGTCCGAGATTGTAAGATATTAATATGTCCCATATATCATGTAATAGTTGCATTAAATAGTTATGCCTGTATGTAAGAAACGTAAATGTTACATGCAATATGTTAAGTAGCCAAAGTCCCACAACAATAGGTATGTATTGAGGGTAAAAGTATGTGCTATCCTGTGCACTGACCATGGCTATGTGTCAGCCTGTAAACACCGCTGTGTGTCCCGCAAGTGTCTAACAATGGCCATATGAAAAGGTGGCAACCCATGGCAAAGAGGTTCTGTTACCAATACAACTGCAATGACTGCAAATATCTGGGACAGAAATACACAGGATAGCTGTCATTTAGACATATCCCTTTACATATCGCTGCAATTCTGGAGGTATGGAAGTATCAACCTCACCTGCATAGTATATAGAAACCAATTAACAATGGCCCAATGTAAAATCCCGTAACATAAGTCTACTAACTGATAGCTCTTTAATTAGGGACAGAGCCCACACACATATATATGGAATATGTAGAAATGCATATTCCCCACACACCTGTATATGCTATGTACACCCACCGACATCCCCCACACTAGAAACTATAGCAATACAGACTGTAATAACAGCACAAACATCTAGTCAGTCAATTACATCTGCAGAACCGTCAACATACCTTGTGAGAGACACAATTAAAGGCGCCATGCATAATTGTAGCCATTGTATAATGGAACAAACGGCGATGCTACAGGTTTTGTTTGCAATAGTCCGTTATGAGATGGTTGGGATGACAGGTACACCCACATGTTGAACTACATACTCTAGCTGTCACACACAATCCACGGGGGACATGAATCCAAAGTATACTTGTCTCTACACATAGCAGTTGCAATTACACACAACAAAACACAATACAGGCCGTCTCCCCAAAGGTAGGGCAAATGGGCAATGCCCAAGTGGAGAATTCAATTATACCCCACTGTTGCCTCGTAATTGGTGAATGGAGTAGCTGCACAGCTGATGTGCAAGTAATTAGTCACTCAGGAACAACAATTGGCAGCAGGAAACCACATGTTACAGGTATTGACGTATATAAGGATGACTTGCCAGACATTCAAACCATATGCTCATACCATATACCTGTTTAAGCAGTGTAAGAGAGATAAGCAGTGTGAGAGAGGTAGAGATGAAAGTCTGGAACGATAACAAGGTATGTAAAACACTCAGTATGTAAGTTTATGTATAGCATGTTTTGCATTAATTATTTACTGTATGTATAGCCTGGTTTGCATTAATTAAAAGTGTCCACAATGCACAAAGTGGGAAAAGTTATTTATGTAGTGATGTCTTGCTGAGCATACTAATGCTTGTAGAAACTGTGCGTCCAGCAGTGGGCCACAAGGTACACATCACAGACACCACAAGGGATGCTACATGAATGCTTTAAACAGAATGATTCCATACCACCCGCCGTCAGTGGTAGGGTATGTCCAACAAGTACGTGCCATAGCAGGGGATAGTATATGTTGTTATACTGTCACAGTAGGCATGTGTATGGGCATATAACAACAATGACATGTGTAAGGTGGCCCCGCTGTGCAAGTATGCTTTGCATTATGGGATACTATGTAAACTATGTGTAATGTATAGTATTTAGGTAGATATGTCAGATATTCTACACAGCATAACAGGCATATCATGCATACCAAAGGTATATTCTATTGGCATGTACAATAACAGGATACATATGGCCTGTAGGCAAGAGACATTGTAATAGCATGATAGCTAATCTAAATGGAAGGGCTACCAAGTAACCATGCAAAAAGGACATGTAATAGCTTCACAGGTTCATAGTGGGGTACTATGCAGTCTGGCAAGTGTATGTGTAAGCCCAACTACAGTGTTCACACCAGTGGCACCTCTCTAGGGTAGTGTCCTGTGAGCAGCAGAGCCATGTGTTACCTGCACCTCTGCACAGTGCAGCCACTGCAGTGATACCTGACATACATATGTCTCCCAACCACCAAGGGAGGTATCACATGAACAGTGCTACTGAGTGTCCCTGCATGATGTACATAGGACTCATGTTCGAAAGCATGGTGAGTGTCTGGTTTGGGAATGTAACCCTGAAGCACATCCCACTCATCGTTGCGTGTGTGCACATATCCATGGGCATGTTGCTCACAGTGGCTTTGCTTATGTCGCGTATGTGGAGTATATCCATTAATATTGTTGACATGGGCCCTGTCTGTTCAGCAGAGGTCACCCCTGAGTATGTAGTATGCAAATGTGTACAGATGTGGTGTCCGTAGTTCAGCCGCATACTTCAACTGTCAGAGCTCAATAAATGTTAAGGCGTATTAATGTTATGGTATGTAAAGCTGTAGCTGTTGTGTAAGGTACACCCTAAATGGGATGGTGTACCCTTGAATGTGTGTAGAAGTCTTGGGTTCAGAGGTACAATGGGTGGCTATGAACCAGCTACACACCCAATACAGATATGTGTGGCCACGTAGAAGGATATCCACGCCACAGTGGCAATATGGTAACCACAGGAGTGGGTGTGTCATACGTGTGTACTACGAACATGTACAATGTGACATGTATGTAGGGGACTACCATCTATGTGATAGTCAGTGGGTGAATGGTGTAATGCAAAGATGATGTTCATGCAGCTTGAGGCCATGATATTCATATCAGGTATCTGTCACAGTGACACCCGTATGGATAGAGTCAGTATCAGCTGGTGGATCAATCTGGCGCTTTGTATGCAGGGGGTTGCAAAGCTAGGCAGGGAAAGTCCCTCTGTGCTAGCCTGTACCTCAGGGAAGCATATACTGAACATGAGGAGCCCTATGACTGAGGACTGTGGTATGCCAAGTGTAACTGAAATGTAGTAGGTACTATGGTATGCTACCCTCATTGTGTGTGTTCTGTCCATGAGCCACATTGCATAACATCCTGAGACATAGGGTACAATGTGCAGGTGGATGTGTATGTTGTCAATACCAGAATGAAGAACAGTGCTGTAAGGCAATGAGAGGACAATGTAGGATGTGTGGACCCCCGTACCATCATCAAATACCCTGGTAATTGTACGAAAGGAGTCTACCAGGTGTAGGGGCCATGCTCTGGCCCTAACAAGTCCAACCCGGGTGGCATCACAGGACCGGAGCCCAGCAATGTCTCTGTGAATGACGTCCATGATGATGTGCCCCATAGCCATGCAGAACAGTCCAGTCAGATGTGTAGGACTATAGTCCCACACGTGCATTGTGGTGCCACCTGTGTGGAGTGTGATAATTATTGCTGTGTGCCATTCAAGGGCCACAATGTCTGATACAAGGCTATTACTGAATATAGTGGCCTAGTGGGGAGACATGTCATTCAGAGGTTTGTGGACATCATAGTCTGGGACTTTGGAAGGTGACATGGGGCCAGTGTCCCAGGACATATAGAGTGCAGGTTAGTACTGTGTTGGTGTGACCGCAGGGACACCGCAATGTTCCTGCATGGATTGTGGCCCTGTAGTGAGTGTGAGGGTGTAATGTTAGCATTAAATCCATCCACCAGCATGTTGCCTACATCACCTGGGTCTGTAATGTTCCTGAGTGACTGTTGTATGTGAGAGCAGATGTGGGTATTGCCACTGACTACTGACATACCACCATAATGCCTTGTGGTACACTCCGGAATGTGTTGCAGTAATGTTTACGTAGCTAGTCTTGGAGTATGTGATGAGGGATCCCATGGCCCTACCGAGGCTGACCAGTGAGCTACTTTACCCATAGGATTGTACACCACTGTGCAACAGCCTCCACCTATTGTTGTACATTATGTCCATGGAACATGACCACCAGAGTGGCGTCTGTTATCTGGTGTGTACCATCATGGCTCTGTATGGAATAGCATGATCCATGCAGTCGTGTACGTGCTAATGCAGTGCACTGGGGTATGTTTCAGCATTTGTATGTGCATTGTCCATCTGCACGGGTGTCATGACGTCAACAACCGCTGTCATAAGACGTCTGTAGTAGGTGTTGCAATAAAATGTACTGTGTATGCCGTGAAGGGTGTGGTGCTGGGATGTGGCTAACAACAGTGATTAGCATATGTTCGGAATCCACCAATGAGGGGATAACCCCAGGTGTGGAACACCAGTCACATGTTGGTAGTGTTCATGTCAAGGATAATGTTGGTCTTGGAGGTGGTGTGTATGGGTTGATCCAGCCGAGTGGAGGTTATGACTCACGGATGTGTCGGTACATGAGTGGCTATCCCAGTTAAGTGTGGGGTAGTGTCATTCACACATCAGTAGTAGCTGTCTGAGCCATACTGTCCAGTACACCAACAAATGAGGTCTGGTAACCATGGGGTGTGTTGTTGAATCTGTAGCTGGTTACAATGTGTATAGCGGTTCTGGACACAGTTAGTTGCACGTGGAGCACCTGTGATGCATTGTGCTAAGTAACTAGCCAGGATGTGTGTACAACATAGTGGGATATGGGAACACCTCAGCTGTGGGTGTGCCGGTCCAGGAATGTGCCTGAAAGGTATGGTCTGCCTATAACCTGTCATTGCAGGTGTGCTCTGCAGAGCCTAGAGGTAGGTCCCAGTCACTGCAGAGATATTGGAGTAGTGCATTATAAGGTGTGCCTTGCCTGTGTGCATCACAGAGGAAGATGCAAGCATTGTGTCACATGACCTCATGTCTTTCTTGCCAGTTTCCGTTCTGCAGGTGACTGTTATTGGAAACTGTGCAAGACAGGCAGTATAGAAGCAGCAAGAGCCTCACATGTGATCTGTACTCCCAGGGCTGACAGGTGCAGGTCATCTGTGCTAAAGCATTGTGTTTGACCAGGTCAGTCAAAGCGGACAGATACCAGATTCCTGTGGAGTGACAGCAGAAGCATACGCAACTGTTGAAGTGACACAGTTAGTCATTGTACAGTGGTATCGGGTCCGAATGAATGCATAATGCTCCCCAGGACTTGGCCTACACATTCAGGGCTACAAGACTGGTGAGCTATTGCATGTCCCTGCACACGTAGTCTGTGAAGTAGCATCTCAGGGCAGTCACACTAACATGGAGAATGACAGGCACATCGTACCTGGTGAAGTGTGGCATGGGTGCATAGGTTATGTTGCAGAACCAGTTACCCGACAGCAAGATGTAAGCGGCTATCGCCTTGTATATCCTGCTGTGTGGAACTGCAGTGTGACCGCCTACAGAGTCACCTATGACTGGCATGTTGTGTATGTTATAACACCCTATTGGTTGTATGTGATGGGCACACTTGAGTCTGTGGGCTATAGGTTGGTGATGCTGTGTTTTGTGATGGGGGCTGCCTCTGGTGCCTACACAGAGTATGGAGAGGTACGGCACAAGTTGTCCTCATATGTGTGGCCTGTGGTGGAGATCATGTGAGACTATGTGATGTGCGGGGTGTGTTGTGAATGTTACACATCCCAACATGACTGTCAGGTGCAGTCAGGGTTGGTGACAGCATTACCACTAGCAGGGCTGTATAAGTGCATCCCCCACAGGCTGTAGTGTTGTATGTTGGGAGGCGAGCATTTAATGTGTACATGAGACAATTGCTCTATTGCCACATGTATGACATATCCATCATATAGACAGGCAATAGCACTGGTACGTGACAGTTGGACATGCCTGTATATACAACCATGTCTCACAGGATATGTGAGTTACGTGTGTACAACAGCTGTTGTACCGTAAGCAAGCTGGAAATTTTAGGACAGCCAGTGTACCTGTGGGAAATGGTGTGGAATGGGTGCTATAGAAATCAGTAGCTCATGACATGCTCACAAGTTCTGAACAAGTGCCTAGCATGAACATACAATACAGATAGGGTGTTGAATAATATCAACCCACAAGTGGTGACGACAGTCATAATGGGTGGCACCGCACTATAACCCTACTGAGTATGGTGTGCATGTCCATGAACCATTATCACTGTAGATGTTAGCAGTACAGATGTACAAGACAGTACGGATGTTTGATTACAAATACCTTTGTATGTCACAGGAGTGTTCTACCAGTGGCCTGTTGACAGACTCACAACTATAAAAGGTGCCAGAGTGACATGTGCATATCACACCAGTGCCAGCTACAGTAGAACAGGGTTAATGTGTTGTACTCCACCCTCATTGTAGCCCATACCACACAGACAAATGTTAGGAATCTGTGTATGTAAGGATGTGAATGGCCATGACCTATGAGCAATAGCTGTGTCAGTGTTGTGAACAACATACAGAATGGGCTGTGTGGGTGAGGTGTGTGACATATGTGCACAGTCTGATGAATGATATCAGCATTGTCACCGCTAGGTGAACATCCCTGTACCCATTAACTACCACCTAGGCTGTGGTCAACATTATGGACTTTTGGGGGGGTCCAGTACAAAAAGTTGTGGACGAGAAGGATATCCACGCCACAGTGGCAATATGGTAACCACGGGGGGTGTGCATTGTTACTACGAACATGTACAATGTGACATGTATGTGGGGACTCCCCCTATGTGATAGTCAGTGGGTGAATGGTGTAATGAAAAGTGATGTTCATGCAGCTTGAGGCCATGATATTCATATCAGGTATCTGTCACAGTGACCCCCTTTTGGATGAGTCAGTATCAGCTGGTGGATCAATCATGGGCTGTATGCAGTTGTAAAGCTGGCAGGAAAGCCCCTCTGTGCTAGCCTGTACCTCAGGGAAGCATATACTGAACATGAGGGCCCTATGACTGAGGACTGTGGTATGCCAAGTGTAACTGAAATGTAGGGTACTATGGTATGCTACCCTCATTGTGTGTGTCCCCATGACCCAAATTGCATAACATCCTGAGACATGGGGAAAATGTGCAGGTGGATGTGTATGTTGTCAATACCAGAAGGGAAAAACAGTGCTAAAGGCAATGAGAGGACAATGTGGGATGTGTGGACCCCACCATCATAAAATACCCTGGTAACTTTTAAAAGCCCACCATTGGGGCCATGTCTGGCCCTAACAAGTCCAACCGGTGGCATCACAGGACCGGGCCAACAATGTCTCTGTGAATGACGTCCATGATGATGTGCCCCATAGCCATGCAGAACAGTCCAGTCAGATGTGTGGGCTATAGTCCCACGTGCATTGGGTGCCACCTGTGTGGAGGGGAAAATTTTTGCTGTGTGCCATTCGGGGGCCACAATGTCTGATACAAGGCTATTACTGAATATGGTGGCCTAGTGGGGAGACATGTCATTCAGAGGTTTGTGGACATAGCCTGGGACTTTGGAAGGTGACATGGGGCCAGTGTCCCAGGACATATAGAGTGCAGGTTAGTACTGTGTTGGGGGACCAGGGACACAATGTTCCTGCATGGATTGTGGCCCTGTAGTGGGGGGGTTTTGTTAGCATTAAATCCATCCACCAGCATGTTGCCACATCACCTGGGTCTGTAATGTTCCTGAGTGACTGTTGTATGTGGGGCAGATGTGGGTATTGCCATTGACTACTGACATACCACCATAATGCCTTGTGGTACCCCCGGAATGTGTTGCAGTAATTTTACTAGCTAGTTTTGGGGTATGTGATGAGGGATCCCATGGCCCTCCCGAGGCTGACCAGTGAGCTACACCCAGGGGATTGTACACCACTGTGCAACAGCCCCCATTTTTAATTTGTCCATGGAACTGACCACCAGAGTGGCGTCTGTTATCGGGTTTTACCATCATGGCTCTGTTGGAATAGCATGATCCATGCATGTTGCTAATGAAGTGCACTGGGGTATGTTTCAGCATTTGTATGTGCATTGTCCATCTGGGGTGTCATCGTAACAACCTGTCATAAGCGTCTGTAGTAGGTGTTGCAAAAAACTGTGTATGCCGTGAAGGGTGTGGTGCTGGGATGTGGCTAAAAAGGGGTGATTAGCATATGTTGGAATCCACCAATGAGGGATAACCCCAGGTGTGGAACACCAGTCACATGTTGGTAGTGTTCATGTCAAGGATAATGTTGGTTTTGGGGGTGGTGTGTATGGGTTGATCCAGCCAGTGGAGGTTATGACTCACGGATTTTCGGTACATGAGTGGCTATCCCAGTTAAGTGTGGGGTAGTGTGTCACATCAGTAGTAGCTGTCTGAGCCTACTGTCCAGTACACCAACAAATGAGGTCTGGCCATGGGGTTGTTGTTGAATCTGTAGCGGGTTACAATGTGTATAGCGGTTCTGGACACAGTTAGTTGCACGTGGAGCACCTTGATGCATTGTGCTAAGTAACTAGCCAGGATGTGTGTACAACATAGTGGGATATGGGAACACCTCAGCTGTGGGTGTGCGGTCCAGGAGGGCCTGAAAGGTAGGGTTGCTATAACCTGTCATTGCGGGGGCTCTGCAGAGCCTAGAGGCAGGTCCCAGTCACTGCAGAGATTTTGGGAAGGGTGCATTATAAGGTGTGCCTTGCCTGTGTGCATAAAGGGGAAGATGCAAGCATTTTTCACATGACCCTTCTTTCTTGCCAGTTCCGTTCTGCGGTGACATTGGAAACTGTAAACAGGCAGTATAGAAAGCAAGAGCCTACATGTGATCTGTACTCCCAGGGCTGACAGGTGCAGGTCATCGGGCCAAAGCATTGTTTTTGACCAGGTCAGTCAAAGCGGACAGATACCAGATGCCTGTGGAATGACAGCAGAAGCATAAAACTGTTGAAGTGACACAGTTAGTCATTGTACAGTGGTATCGGGTCGATGAATGCATAATGCTCCCCGGGGCTTGGCCCCTTCAGGGCTACAAGACTGGTGAGCTATTGCATGCCCCTACATAGTCTGTAAAGGGGCATCTCAGGGCAGTCACACTAACATGGAGAATGACAGCACTTCCTGGTGGGGTGTGGCATGGGTGCATAGGTTATGTTGCAGAACCAGTTACCCGACAGCAAGATGTAGCGACTATCGCCTTTTTAGCCTGCTGTGGGAACCCAGTGTGACCGCCTACAGAGTCACCTATGACTGGTGTTTGTGTATGTTATAACACCCTATTGGCTGTATGTGATGGGCACATGAGTCTGTGGGCTATAGGTTGGTTGTTGTTTTGTGATGGGGCTCCCTTTGGTGCCTACACAGAGTATGGAAAATGCACAAGTTGTCCTCATATGTGTGGCCTGTGGTAGATCATGTGAGACTATGTGATGGGGGGTGTTTTGTGTTTTAAAACCCCCAAACATGACTGTCAGGTGCAGTCAGGGTTTGACAGCATTCCCACAGGGCTGTATGTGCATCCCCACAGGCTGTAGTGTTGTATGTTGGGAGGCTTTAATGTGTACATGAGACAATTGCTCTATTGCCACATTTTGACATATCCATCATATAGACAGGCAATAGCATTTACTGACAGTTGGACATGCCTGTATATACAACCATGTCTCACAGGATATGTGAGTTACAAAACGCTGTTGTCCCGTAAGCAAGCGGGAAAATTTTTGGACAGCCAGTGTACCTGGGGGAAATGGTGTGGAATGGGTGCTATAAAATCAGTAGCTCATGACATGCTCACAAGTTCTGAACAAGTGCCTAGCATGAACAAAAATACAGATAGGGTGTTGATAATATCCCCCAAAGTGGTGACAAGTCATAAGGGGGGCACCGCACTATAACCCTCTGAGTATGGTGTGCATGTCCATGAACCATTATCACTGTAGATGTTAGCAGTACAGATGTACAAGACATCGGATGTTTGATTACAAATACCTTTGTATGTCACGGGAGTGTTCTACCAGTGGCCTGTTGACAGACTCACAACTAAAAGGTGCCAGAGTGACATGTGCATATCACACCAGTGCCAGCTACAGTGAACAGGGTTAATGTGTTTCTCCACCCTCATTGTAGCCCATACCACACAGACAAATGTTAGGATCTGTGTATGTAAGGATGTGAATGGCCATGCCCTTTGAGCAATAGCTTTTCAGTGTTGTGAACAACATACAGAATGGGCTGTGTGGGTGAGGTGTGTGACATATGTGCACAGTCTGATGATTTTCAGCATTGTCCCCCTAGGTGAACATCCCTGTACCCATTAACTACCACCTAGGCTGTGGTCAACATTATGGACACTGTGAAAGGGATGGTGCTGTGCAGTACACCTCCCTGACTTGGTGACATCTCCGGGCCCCTTTAGGTAGTCATCGTACCCATGTCATGACGGGGTGCCATCCATGAGCACGAGATCATTGGACAGGCAAAACAGCACTGGGGTGACCAATATTGGATCACATATCCCCTTTTAAAGGGGGTAATGGCCATGCATGGATGGGCGTTACCAGCCTTCACAATCCTCACCTCCACTATGCAGCATGCTGTCTACCTTGCATAAAGACATTTGCTGCCCCTGATGGGACATGCTACATGTCCATATCCTGATCTGAAAGACTTTGACATGGACAGCCACCATCTAACTAGGATCGCCACATGCGGGACAGACCCCTGTGCCATACATGTGACATACTCCTTTGCAACCCTGTCCATCAAAGCTGCACATGTCCCCAGTCATACATGGTGTGAGGGCCCCATGGTAGATGTAGTATCAACTGTCTGGATCAGTAATGTGGCACTGATCCCCCAAGTGGCATAATGGCTGTTGTTACAGCTAGGAAACCTTGCCCATACATGCTATGGTTGATAACCACCCCTCGAATCGTCGACTAGCCATTGTCCCATGTCTATCACATGTGCAACACAGGCGATCCGTGGCAGGATGTTGAACAGCTGTACAGTGCTGTGTAGATGTTTTGGCAAAACACATGCATGTACAGGTTTCCATTGTGTGCATTGTCACTGCTCAAGTCCATTAAGGCTGTGTCTGTGTTGATATGTGACATATACACAGCATCAACAACAATACAGTGGACACATCCAGGCATGTGCAGATAGGTAAGAACACCAGTGCAAAACAGACATCCCCACATCAAGACAGCATTCACATTATGAACACTGTAATGAGGTGACACACATATATGGTGATGATATCCAATGCATAATGTTACATGTGTGTGACACAAACATCAGTCATGTCAGTGTCAGGGTGATTTGCGATAACTGTGCAGATGTACTAGATGTCATAGAAATGTTTGTGCAGCTGTATCTCTGTACATCTCTGAAACTGTGACCTGCCACCATCATTATGTCTTACAGATAATGCCCACACCCCCAGCCTCCCCCCAGGAGGATGATGCCCCACCCTTTACCTCCATGAGAACTAAGGTTTTTTCAGCCATGTGCCACAGCATGCCCAGCAGCGGGATGACCTGTGGCAGGATCTGCAGGAGGGTGAAGATGTGGGTGGCCATAACCGCACCTACCAGCAGGTGCAGACCCCAGGACCTGATCGCATGCAAAAACATGCCACTGCAAGGGGGAACAAGGTGGAACAGGTGGTGGGCCACCAACCCCCCCACTCACACCCCGAGGAGTTACTGGCCAGTCTGGGGACACCCTCAGAACAGCATCCAGAAACACTAGCTGCCATCGTGGAGGTGGGTGTCTCCCAACCAATGAGCCTGGAGTTTCCTGGTAAGTAAACTGCACATATGGCTACTATATCCCATTTATTTGCATGTGTCACTGTACATTATGTAATGTAACAACATATGAAAGGTGGACACACATGCTAACAATATGCTACCCTGTGTATGCAAAATGTGCATACTATATGCTTTTGTACAGGCAAATGTGTTAACATGCACAGTGCACCCTGTGGCTGTCATACAGTCATGGATAATGTTCATACTGCTGTGTCACCCCATACAGGTACCTCGGGGTCCCCACAGACAGGTCCTTGCAGGTGAGACTGTCATCAGTATCAGGCATGTAAAGCATAGATCTATTGCCATGTGGCCAGTTAACACTTGTACACTTGTGTTCCATTCACGATATACAGGTCGAGTCACCCATCATTCACACAGGCCACCCAAATATATACAAAATACCCCACATGAAACCAGTTTTTGTCATTGCTACATGTGGGGCTGTGCATAAAAAGTGGAGGTGTTCTACAATGGAGGCATATGTACTATACATTGGAACAACTGTGGAAAACAGTACCACACAGTGAGCGGGATATGGGCACCCCACAGGAGTCACCATTGTGTATATCCCCCTGAAAGGGTGCAAAATTGTGATGTGCCATCTGACATGTCCCAGAAAATGTGTATTGGCTGCAAAAATGTCACTTTATCCCAAAACCCCCCCCACATACAACCTGTTGTCTGCATAGCCCTGTGGATGGTGACATATCTGACATCTATGGGTGTATGTCATATGGGACAAACAGACATGTGTGATGAGGGCCCTCACACACATTTGTCCCAAAACATGTCACACCCTGGGGATGGCCAGAGATTAACACAGTAGATGTGATGTGATACACCCTGTTTTAATTGTCCACACATGGTCCAATTATACCCTTAGTTGTCCGATTATACAGTTGATGTGGTACACTGGACATCCTAAAGCCTGTGCACAGCCAGTGGGGGTGTCACTGATGTCTGCATATAAGATGTGTTGAACATCAGCCTGTGTCATAGCATGACAGTAGTCACCCCTACAGCTTCCACAGACATTGACACCACATCAGGCCACAGATACTGCACATTTCCCTTGCTGCTGTAGGATATCACCGTTAGCTGTGCACCTCGGGGTGTGGTACACAATGTCTTGGACATGGTGAATTGTCAAGTCCGCTATGTGTGAACATGGTTGCCAGGCAGCTATGACTCTGTAGTTGTTGTGCAGTGGGGTCATCTGTAGGTCCTCCAGTCACCTGTCACATGACACAGCATGGTTTGGTGTGTAACACCTCAGCATCGTGGCTCACAATCCACAGTTATGTCATGGGTATGCATGCAGTTATGGCTATGCAATGTGTACATATTATGCACTGTATAGCAATATAGCCGCCTCATGCTGCCATGCAATGGCACAGTGTTTTCTTCACACTTTGAGAATGTAGATGGCTCACACTACCCTTCCATGCTGCACATTTGCTAAACCTGCAATCTATCTGTAGGGGAAGCAGACAACACCGCAAAGTTATGCCCCTTACAATGCTGTACATGTCAGGACACCATTGTGTCAGACATGTATGCATGTTAATGCACATCAGCAGATTACATGTCAAGGTCAAGCCCGTGTTTTTATCCTGTTCTGGTCCACATGGTGTATCAGGGATGCATGCATACTACCATGATTGTGTGAACTGCATGGCTACTGATATGACACCCTTTCTGTTGTGCACCCCAGGGGGGGTTTCTTCTAAAATATTAATGTCTGAGCTGCATGCTGCTGTATCACAGGCATGCTGCCCTTTTGTCTCACATGCATGGTGTGTGTGTCTGTGTGTGTTGTGTGTGTTGTGTGTGTGTGTGTGTGTGTGTGTGTGTGTGTGTGTGTGTGTGTGTATGTGTGTTGTGTGTGTGTGTCTTTTTGTGTCTGTGTTTTTGTTTTAATTTGGATTTACAGGTGATTTGGTGCGTTACCCTCCTCGGTCCATCTGATGTTAGTGTCCCCACAGATACTAGCAGTGATGAACATATGCATGAGGTACAGGCAGGGTTGTCAGGGGTGAATCTGTGCCAATGGTTGCCATCCCAGCTATGTCCCCTCTTCCTGCACACAGTTCTGCTGCCAACACATACCCCACCAGTGGCCATAGAGGAAGGACAGTCAGGTTTTTAGGGGGAACAGGAACATGTGGTGGCTACAGAAAGGGGTGTTTCCCCACCATGGTGTCAGTGTAATGACTGCAGATGTGCCACACAGGCATTGGGGGGCTGCTCAGGAGGACCTCTGGCAGACATGCACCTGCAGGACAGAGCGCAGCAGCTGGTATCACCAGAAAATGTTCCAGACTGTAATGGGGCACAGGCACGGGTGAAGAACAAGAAGGGCAGAGGCTGCAGAGGGCTGCTATCCATACCCCAAATGACAACATCCAGGCATTGGCAAATGCACAACAGCAGATTGCTGATGTTCTGGACAGGCGATTGGGTGACATGGTCGGAATCCTTGACCATGGCATGGCAATCCAGCGTGAGCTGTCTGTGCTGGAACATCTGGTAAATGAGGCAAAGGGCCCCATGGATGTAGGCCAGCTACACCACCTAGTGCAGGTCAGCGTGGATGCCACCTCACATGCCCCCTCCCCTAGTGCCGGGAGCAGTAGCAGTGCAGCTGGTGCTGTGCTGACCACACCAGGACACAGCAGGCCATGTGGATGTGGCCCTGGATGTTCCCAGTGGGGACACGGTTCCAGTGGACATGTGTTGTCAGACAGTAGCCAATCTGTACCTCCGCCTGGTAGGGGGCCCCCCGGCAGGCACAGGTCACGTGGCTGTGCCGGACACAGTGAGCTGTACAACCTGGTCTGTACAATCTGGAGCTGTCAATAAAACCCTGTGTAGGCCTCACAAAAAGGGAGAACTGTGTGCCCCATAACCCCACAGCAAACACATCTGTAGGGCACCCAAAACCCACATGCATACTGAACAGACATGTCCAATCATATCACCGCCCACCCCCACACGATGTCATCCATTGGTGGAGCCTATAACCCCGGCAAAAATTATCACCCTGTGGATATGATGAAGCCTGTGCATCCCTGTCATCCCCCCTTGCAGGGACATGCTCAAATGGTCTGATGCACAGGGTGAACAGAATAGTGAGATGTGTTTTTACATTAGTTGTGTATGACTAGTAAAATGTTAGTTTGTAAGAATGGTGAGGGTGTATATTACATTTTTTGGGACTTTTAAAAACCAGACATACCATGTAACATTTTCATGCAAATGTACCAAATGTGTAGGTTGCATTTTTATATGTTCACAGTATGTGTTTGGGAACAACAGTAACAGCATGTTGGTAATGATGCCCTGGTTCCCCCCTTATGGTCTACCCTGTCCCACAGGTAGCAGTGTTTGCAGTCTCCCATGTGTAACTTGGGGTACTCACAGGCATGTATGGCAATTTAGCATGCTATGTAGCCTCAACCTGACAGCTGGAAAATCTAACATACCACAGATGTCCACACATATACTGATCCAGCAGCCTGTGTGCAGTTTAATAGGCTACAGTGGCTAGAGATGTGACATCCATACCAGGTCACATCACAGGTATGTTGACATGGTGGGGGGACACAGCGGTCTGGCCAATGATAATGTTAGAGGCCACTTGATAGCATGAGGCCTCACTGTGTAGCAGTAATACCCTGTCACAGTTGCCCACACTCACGGGGGCCCAAAACTATAAACACCCCCTAGTGTTGAGGTGAGGACACTTGCCTATGTGGTCATCACCCTCACAGTACTGTGCACCCACCGACACAGAGAAGGGGCATGTACAGGTAGCCAGTAGGCTGAGACCGATGGCATCAACAGGGTAGTTTACTGCATCACCATGAGGGGTTAGGGATCCTGTGTGTTTGTATGGTAGCAAAACCCCCACCCAGCCCCGACACCAACAAACACACACACACACACACACACACACACACACACACACACACACACACTTTGGGGACCAATGTCAAAACATATGGATAGCTGATGTGTGTGATAAAAACCCACCTGCCTACGTCATGCTTTCCACACTGCAGTATGTACAGATTCTACAACAGTGTACAGGGGTGTACAATTGGGATGTATTCCCCACCATATGTATTATGGTCACACAAAAACACATGGCAGTACTGTGAATGATACACCCGCTATATGATGATCGTCTGACAGACATGCAGCAGTATTGGCGCATTATTTTAAAACTATGTCCGGTTGCTGCTATATGCCCCGGGAGGATGTAAGTGTTACAGGTGTCAAGGTGTACAGTTGGTAACACCTGACCCGTGTGGTTTATGTCTTCACCTCAAGTAACAGTAACATAGCGTACTGTTTGCACATGTTTGGGAGATGGCATGTGACACACCTGTGAGCCATCCCCATCCATCTACACAGGTGGATCACCACTTTATGTACACACCCTCCATACCTGATGTACATCCTACCATGTCAGTATGTCACCATATACAGGTGTCAATGATGGGGCTGCACTGCAACTGCATGTTGTAGTTAGGCACAGATGAGTTACTTACATCAGCTACTGCCCTGCATAGCTGCATGCCCCCAGTTGTACATGTGTGTTGGTCCTACATGCCTGTCATGTAGCCATGTTTGTATGCATTGCTTGGTGGACACGTGTGTTGACATACATAACACATGGACTGTTGTATGATATGATGGGTGCCATGGGTAACTAGTACAGAGGGAATGTGTCCTCGGTCAACATTGCTACCTCATGTACTGTTGGCATTCAACAGCCATGGACCCACCTTCCATTTGCTGCTATGATTGCTGTAGCCACTTGTCTGCGGGGGACAGCAAAGCTATGCTATGTACATATGTGTTTGTGTGTGGTCCATGCACATATCCCCTGCAATTACATGTATGACATATCCAAACATGTGTGTTGTTGGTGTACAGCAAAAGTCATCTGTCACAGCTGTGTAAGACCCCGGGCCCCGTATGTGTAGAGCCGACCTGGTTATGTACAGTGGTATCATTGCAATGCATAACACATGATGGAACCCTGTCAGTACATGTGTAGTCTGCCGTTGCTGTCCTATGTACAGTCCACTGGTCATTTTCCGGTGTTGTGTTGATGTATTGCTGGTCCAATGACATGGTGTGTCTGAGGGCTACATTGTAGACTGCGGTGTGTACCTCTGTGATCTGCACCTGAGACATCTGTGATGGCTCCTGAGTGTGTACTGGTCAATACATGTAGTGGCCTTTATGCGTGGGGACAGTAATACCATACTGTGCCCTTCCATGTTTAGAAACCATGTGCATGCAAGATGGCCCTTTGCAACTGCTAAGTGTGTGAGCATGCCCAGTATGCCCGGGGTAGTGGACACACAGTACATTCCCAAAATGGGCCCCTTGTGTTTAGAATCCGTGTGCATGCAAGAGGCCCTTTGCAACTGCTAAGTGTGTGAGCATGCCCAGTATGCCATTTGTAGATGGACACAGTACATTCCAACGGGCGTGTGATACTGCGTGTGGGGATGCCAGTGAAATTGTGCCTCTTTTATGGGCATGGCCACACATCCTGTATAGCGATGGTGGACATCCAGGCAACAGATGTCCATTTTTAACATCACATGGATGCCTACATTGAACACACCCGACTGTCTTGGGGGGTATTTCTGTACATCCGTATCTATGTAGGTTTTTGTAGTGCTTTATAGATATTTAGTTGGATCACACACTGCCATGTGTTTGTTCTACCTTGGGACAGTTTTGCTTTCAGACTGCTCACTCTCTATACATTCCCTATCGGGATCCTTGCCTTTGCAAAAATGTCACCCACCTAGAAGTATGCCTCTGGGAGCTGTGTTCAGTAATCTGGGGGCGTGTTCTGTAAAATGCTGTAGTGTGATAAGGTAGTTAGGTGTATGTTCAACTCCCAGCCCCGCCAAGTGTGTGTTGTGTGTTTCCCAGCCTGGGGACACTTTCTTTTAGACACCTCACACCCATACATTCCCTATCGGGTCTTTGCCTTTGGATGATGTCACCCCCCTAGAAGTATGCCTCTGGGAGTGCTGTGTTCGTAATCTCGGTAGCGTTCTGTAAATGCTTGCTGTATTTATAAGGTAGTTAGGTGATGTTCGACTCCCAGCCCCGCTTTTTTGTGTGTGTGTGTGTGTGTGTGTGTGTGTGTGTGTGTGTGTGTGTGTGTGTGTGTGTGTTCCGCACCTGGGGACAGTAATGCTTTTAGATGCCTCACACCACCATTCCCTATCCTCTTTGCCTTTGGATGATGTCACCCACCTAGAAGTATGCCTCTGGGAGTGCTGTGTTCAGTAATCTCGGTAGTGTGTTCTGTAAAAGGGAAAGCTGTAGTGTGATAAGGTAGTTAGGTGTATGTTCACTCCCAGCCCTGCCAAGGGGGTGTGTGTGTGTGTGTTTCCTTTTTTTTCCCCCCCCCCGGGGCCGTAACAGCATGTTGGTAATGATGCCCAGGTTCCCTCCTTATGGTCTACTTGCATGTGTCTACAGGTAGCAGTGTTTGCAGTCTCCCATGTGTAACTGTGGAGTACTCACAGGCATGTATGGCAATCTCAGCATGCTATACGTAGCCTCAACCGGACAGCTGGAAAATCTAACATACCACAGATGTCCACACATATACTGATCCAGCAGCCTGTGTGCAGTTTAATAGGCTACAGTGGCTAGAGATGTGACATCCATACCAGGTCACATCACAGGTATGTTGACATGGTGCAGGGCTTGTACACAGCGGTCTGGACAATGATAATGTTAGAGGCCACTTGATAGCATGAGACCTCACTGTGTAGCAGTAATACCCTGTCACAGTACAGGAACATGCCCACACTCACGGGGTCAACAACACTATAACGCACACCCCATAGTGTTGAGTTGAGGACACTTGCCTATGTGGTCATCACCCTCACAGTACTGTGCACCCACACGACGCGACACAGAGAAGGGACATGTACAGGTAGCCAGTACGGCTGAGACCAATGGCATCAACAGGGTAGTTGACTACATCACCATGAGGGGTTGGGATCCTGTGTGTTCCGTATGGTAGCATACACCCACACTCCATGCACCAGACAGCCAGACATACACACACACACACACACACACACACACACACACACACACACACACACACACACACACACACACTGTGGAGACCAACTGTCATACACATATGGATAGCTGATGTGTGTGATACACACACCACACCTGCCTACGTCATGCTTTCCACACTGCAGTATGTACAGATGTCTACAACAGTGTACAGGGGTGTGTCACAATTGGGATGTATTCCCCACCATATGTGGCATATATGGTCACACATGCAAACACACATGGCAGTACTGTGAATGATACACCTGCTATATGATGATACGTCTGACAGACATGCAGCAGTATTGGCTGCATTATGTGTACCAACGCTATGTCCGGCAATTGTGCTGCTATATGCACACGGGAGGATGTAAGTGTTACAGGTGTCGGGTGATGTACAGTTGGTAACACCTGACTGCTGTGTAGGTATTATGTCTTCACTGTCAGGTAACAGTAACATAGCGTACTGTTTGCACATGTAGTGGTATGATGGCATGTGACATACCCGTGAGCCATACCCGGCGAACATCCATCTACACAGGTGGATCACCACTTTACGTACACACATCCATCCATACCTGATGTACATCCTACCGTACAGTCAGTATGTCACCATATACAGTTGTCAATGATGGGGCTGCATTGCAACTGCATGTTGTAGTTTGGCAGAGATGAGTTACTTACATCAGCTACTGCACATGCATGGCAGCTGCATGCACACTACAGTTTGTACATGTGTGTTGGTCCTACATGCCTATCGTGTAGCCATGTTTGTATGCATTGCAATCGGTGGACATGTGTGTTGACATACATAACACATGGACTGTTGTATGATATGATGGGTGTCATGGGTAACTAGTACAGAGGGAATGTGTCCTCAGTCAACATTGCTACCTCATGTACTGTTGGCATTCAACAGCCATGGACCCACCTCCCATTTGCATGCGTATGATTGCTGTAGCCACTTGTCTGCACGGAGGACAGCAAAAGCTATGCTATGTACATATGTGTTGTGTGTGTGGTCCATGCACATATCCACTGCGATTACATGTATGACATATCCAAACATGTGTGTTTGTTGGTGTACAGTGACAGTCATCTGTCACAGCTGTGTAAGACCCAGGGCCCCAGTTATGTGTAGAGCCGACCTGGTTATGTACAGTGGTATCATTGTAATGCATAACACATGATGGAACCCTGTCAGTACATGTGTAGTCTGCACAGTTGCTGTACACCTATGTACAGTACACTGGTCATGCATCACACGGTGTTGTGTTGATGTATTGCTGGTCCAACGACATGGTGGTGTCTGAGGGCTACATTGTAGACTGCGGTGTGTACCTCTGTGATCTGCACCTGAGACATCTGTGATGGCTCCTGAGTGTGTACTGGTCAATACATGTGAGTGGCCGTCATGTACGTGGGGACAGTAATACCATACTGTGCCCTTCCATGTTTAGTATCCATGTGCATGCAAGATGGCCCTTTGCAACTGCTAAGTGTGTGAGCATGCCCAGTATGCCGTTGTGCAGTTGGACACACAGTACATTCCAAACTGCGCCCTTACGTGTTTAGAATCCGTGTGCATGCAAGACGGCCCTTTGCAACTGCTAAGTGTGTGAGCATGCCCAGTATGCCATTGTGTAGATGGACATGCAGTACATTCCAAACGGACGTGTGATACTAAGCGTGTGGGCATGGCCAGTGACACCTTGTGCCTCTGTGTATGGGCATGGCCACTGACATCCTGTATAGCGATGGTGGACATCCAGGCAACAGATGTCCATTTTCAACATCACAGTGGATACCTACATTGAACACACTGGCTGACTGTCTTGCAGGGTGTATTATCTGTGGCACATCCCGTATCTATGTAGTGTTGTTGTAGTGCTTCATAGATATTTAGTTGCCCCGATCACACGACTGCCATGTGTTTGTCTACGTCTACCTTGGGACAGTAATATGCTTTCAGACTGCTCACTCTCTATACATTCCCTATCGGCATCCTTGCCTTTGCAGAAGATGTCACCCACCTAGAAGTATGCCTCTGGGAAAGCTGTGTTCAGTAATCTCGGTAGCGTGTTCTGTAAATGTGTATTGCTGTAGTGTGATAAGGTAGTTAGGTGTATGTTCAACTCCCAGCCCTGCCAAGTGTGTGTATGTGTGTTTCCTGCAGCCTGGGGACACGGTAATGCTTTTAGACACCTCACACCACATACATTCCCTATCGGTGTCTTTGCCTTTACGGATGATGTCACCTACCTAGAAGTATGCCTCTGGGAGTGCTGTGTTCTGTAATCTCGGTAGCGCGTTCTGTAAATGCGTATTGCTGTAGTATGATAAGGTAGTTAGGTGCATGTTCGACTCCCAGCCCTGCAAAGCATGTGTCTGTGTGCGTGTGTGTGTGTGTGTGTGTGTGTGTGTGTGTGTGTGTGTGTGTGTGTGTGTGTTCCTGCAGCCTGGGGACATGGTAATGCTTTTAGATGCCTCACACCACATACATTCCCTATCGGCGTCTTTGCCTTTACGGATGATGTCACCCACCTAGAAGTATGCCTCTGGGAGTGCTGTGTTCAGTAATCTCGGTAGTGTGTTCTGTAAATGCGTATTGCTGTAGTGTGATAAGGTAGTTAGGTGTATGTTCGACTCCCAGCCCTGCCAAGTGTATGTGTGTGTGTGTTTCCTGCAGCCTGGGGACACGGTAATGCTTTTAGATGCTTCACACCACATACAATCCCTATCGGCGTCTTTGCCTTTACGGATAATGTCACCCACCTAGAAGTATGCCTCTGGGAGTGCTGTGTTCAGTAATCTCGGTAGCACGTTCTGTAAATGCATATTGCTGTAGTGTGATAAGGTAGTTAGGTGTATGTTCAACTCCCAGCCCTGCCAAGTGAGTGCCTGTGTGTTTCCTGCAGCCTGGGAACAAGGTAATACTTTTAGATGCCTCACACCACATACATTCCCTATCGGCGTCTTTGCCTTTATGGATGATGCCACCCACCTAGAAGTATGCCTCTGGGAATGCTGTGTTCAGTAATCTCAGTAGTGCGTTCTGTAAATGCGTATTGCTGTAGTGTGATAAGGTAGTTAGGTGTATGTTCGACTCCCAGCCCTGCCAAGTGTGTGCCTGTGTGTGTGTGTCTTTCCTGCAGCCTGGGGGCACAGTAATGCTTTTAGATGCCTCACACCACATACATTCCCTATCGGCGTCTTTGCCTTTACAGATGATATCACCCACCTAGAAGTATGCCTCTGGGAGTGCTGTATTCAGTAATCTCGGTAGCGCGTTCTGTAAATGCATATTGCTGTAGTGTGATAAGGTAGTTGGGTCTGTGTTCTAATCCCACTCCTGCAATGTGTGTGTGAGAGTTGCCCACTGTATGACAACAGTACATTGCTTTCACACTATTCACTCTCCGTAGAATCTGTACGGCGTCTTTGCCTTTGATGCTGATGCCAGCAAGCTGGACGTATGCCTGTGTGAATGCTGTGATTTAGTAATCATGGTAGTGCATTCTGTACATGCGTAATGCTGTAGTCTTATAAGGTAGTTAGGTCTGTGTTCTGATCACAACCCTGCCAAGTGTGTGTGTGTGTGCATTTCTATTTCTATGTATGTAATGTAGATAGATATTGATATGTATGTGGATATTAGCACTATTGAATGTGCTGCATTATCTGTATGTGAGCACCTTTGATGGATGTAAATCTGCAATGGCTCTGTGATAGTGCACATACTGTGTGCTGTAGTGATCCTGGTTATAGTTGTGTAGTGACCAGTTATTCTGTTGCTGGGTATTACAAGGGACATTGACAACAATGATAGTACAGCACCTTTAAACGGTTGTGTGCACATCTCAGCAACAGTCAGCAGTGGTTGTTACTTTGGAGGATGATTATGGCTCATATGACTATGTATTACCTGACACTACTATGCAAATCAGGTTAACATTACTGATGCCCGTTTATCCACAGGTTGTGATACAGATCCCAAGAATGTATGTGTATTGATTGACAGGTGCAGGACTAGAATATTGTTGAATGCATGCAGGGGTGTCCATGGCCAGTAATGGCGATCTGTACAGCCTGGCAGGTACGGTCTGTGACTGTCCCACAACCTCCTGTATATGCATGACACATGCTGAAACTGTGTACATGCAGACACACACATGAAACAAACAACTAGGGCTAACACATACACACACACATATTGCATCAACATTGGGCCATGCAAACACTGTTGTCCCTCACACACACACGCATACTTACATGTTGCTTGAATGGCTCAATGACAGGCTCTGGAAAAGAAACACCATACCCTGTGCATATGATGACACCTGTGCCACCACCTGTAATATGTAACATAGATGCAGGAACAGACTAACATGGTGCTGATGCTCACGGTGGCTTTATAGCACTGTATTAATGTGAAAATGTTGTTAACACAAAGTGTGATATCATTCTATGTGTATGTAAGCAGGCATGATGCATTGCAGCTATGACCATCAATGTAGTATAGTTTACAGCACTGTTGATTCTGATGATTTATTATCCATCCATGTGCCATTTGACTGATGTGTGTAGTATTGGCAGCATGTGTTTCAGAGTGTGCAGTACGTTTGTGATGTATGTAGTACAGATTTATACATGCTTACAAACGCGTACACTGGCTTACACGACATTACAGGGGCTTCAACATGCTTACACTAGCTTACTCGTTCTTCAACGCACGCACACATGCTTACTCGGGCTTACAGGCATGCACAGGCGTGAACACACTGTCAGCAGGTTTGCATGAAACTTCAGTGATATCCATGGCGTACACCGTCAGTTTCCTGACTGTACCTAGGATAAATCATAACACTCCTCTTCCACTGATGAGTAACTGACAGCAAACATGTGACACATTGCTCCGATAGGATTACAGTGTTTTATACATACACACTCATGATGTCACCTATCTTCTACTCTGATAGTCCTCTTAACCTACTCTTCCATGTAGTGGCTTGGCCCATATGGCATGACAAATTGTGATTCACTATCCTCAGCCTCATTTGCATCGGATTGCCTACAAATCTTGGTTACATCTCTGACAGAGCGCTTCCACACATAGCAACCAGTACTCAGTAGCCATCTTGTCTTCAGCTTGCCATTCACCTGCATGGCGAACTAACTGCTAACGATAATTACAATGTCTATGTGTATTTTAAATATTTCTGTTGTTTTAAAAGCCCAGCGCATTTTCGCTATGCTTACACACCGGAGATCGGGGGAGGACAAATAGAGTTTTATTAATTTACAATGAAAAATATGCCATTGGCCTTATATTTGGCCATTGGCATGCTTCTTCAACTGAATTCATCCTTTATTTGCAGCTGACATTGCTCCGTTTAGCTACTTGCAGAACGTAACTCGGTTAACATCTGAGTACATTTCTACACATAACTCTACTCTTGCACGGACAGCTTACTGTTACATGTATCACAGATTTACATCATTTGCATAGCTTTCACCTACAAATGGGGTAATTTGCATATCCTACCATTGTCTGTGCAACGTTTGGTTTAGAAGCTGTCTTACACGCCCCTATAGGATATTGCTGAATAGCTCGGCAGACATCTTGCCTTGTTCTACACTTCCTCTACTCGTACATGCTGGCCAAGGCTCCATGACCCATGGCCTAAGCTTTGCTGTGTGCTAATATGTCTATTTGTGGAGTATGCATGGCTGTAGGTATGGTTTGACCTGCTACGTCTGACATTTCTACAAAGCAGCTCCCACCTTCATCATTTGTAGCAGTGACAGCCCTATAGGTACTATATATATATATACAGCTGTGACATTTGGCATGTCAACACATACCTACGGTCAATACTAAACTGACTACTTCAGCGCTTTTCATACCTCCAGAGTTTTCTTGTAGTAGTATAGTCGATAATACTGTTTCCTATCACATGTATCTGTTTCTGATACAAGATATATCATTGTATTACACCACTACACACAAGAAGAAATCACAGGCCGGATGCCATTACATTCCTTTTGCAGGACACACCCACCAAGAGTGTTGTGTTCCTCACAAAAGCCGACAGGTGCTAATCAATACATATTATGCTATCATCTATCTTATGTGTTCACCAGTATTTGCGATGTCCGTCAGTGGCAGAACTCACATGCGAGTGTGGGAGACTGGACACTGTATCGGGGACACTGCATAACACCCTGAGGGACACTATTAACCTTCCACATTGACTATCACAGGGCATAAGTATTCATTTACATTTATCGAGGTACATGCTTTTGACTTATACATGTTTTGTCATTTGTCATCCCGTCTTTCTTCACACCTGTCCACCTGATATCAGTAGTTCTGTACATTTATTTAGGACAGGGTTACCTTCATACCTTTCAACCGTACACATGTTGGGTAAATGTCCTGAACCTAGACTTATAATGTTGTTCCTTCTTTGTTATTATTGTGCCTTTCTGGTAAATTAGTGGCAAGTCATTAAGGACTGTGAGGTTAGATAATAATGACAGACATTAGTAGTTTATAACTAATAATCCTCAAAACATTCATACTAATGAATTATCCATTATTCTATCAACGTTCTAATTTTGTCAGAGGAATATTTAACATAGTCCCTATTTGTACTTATTTAAATATGCCTTTGTCCAGATGTCTTATTCTGAAAGGTTGAGAGGTATGGTTACCATCTTATTCATACGCATGTATGTCCATGATAATCGCTTACATGACACTGATATTAGTCCCTACGTCTTCCCCCAATGGTTTACACAATATCCAGTAGATGGGTTCTTCATTTTTGGAAGGTATAGGCGTGTGCTATACCCACATAGGAATATTAATCACTCCCATGGGGCGGACCTAATAAATCTGTGCCAACCAACACCTGTGAACCGAGGCCCAGTCTTGCATACCCATGATTCCCATATCTGACACCCCTCCACAGTAGTCATAAGACATATTTAATGTGAGCGATAATAAAGTATGAAGATACTTCTAAGCACTATCCACTCTCCGCGTATCGGGACATATGTCATACATTCTGTCAACCCATGTGTTATTACCCTTGCACAAGCTACTGTTGCATGTACAGCTATATTGTAGCTGCGGATGTGACTTCCTTTGCATCGATAATTACTGGCCGTTGCTTGTAGACAACACTTTTTGGAGTCCTGCAAAAGGACACCTATATCCATGTTTAAATAGTAGAACTTGCAGATTTGGCACACTGGTACTTTCCAGGCAATGGCTTGGAAAGCAGCAGTGTATTTACCTTTCTTGCATGTCTGTATGTCTATCCATAATAGCTATGATGTAGCCTATTTATGTACATGTGTTATATCTACAAGGACAAACGTTACTGTGTTTGTTATGTATATATCGGTTAATGTAATTGTGTGTGTTTGTGTGTGTGTGTATATATATATATATATATATATATATATATATATATATATATATATGTCTGTACATTCTTTCTTTCATATATATATTTAGTTTAAGTCTGTGGATATATATCTATACACAAATATAGATATCCATATATAGATATATAAATAAACATGTAGAAAACAGCATTCATTTGCTATGCTGTGAGTGGATTACACACGCGCAGGTGCACTTGCATATCCTTATTGTGGGTTACATATGTTTACTAAGTCTTTGTGCTTACCTGGGCTTTCTTAATTGTGATGGTACCAGTACAATATCTGTAATCCAGTTAAAGGACATATGCGAAACACACGTTCACCTTTACATATTTAAATGTCTTTACAGCACACACGCATTCATTAACTCATATGTGCTGAAGTCGTAGTTGACCCGGGACTACATTCACGTTGGCTGGATGCTGTAACCACTATACTATTGGTGTTCTGACTCATTTATATGCATACCCATAGTACATAGCTACATTAACATATGCCTCACCGCTTCACTTACAACACAGGCATCCATTCTCCTGCTGGGAAACATGCGGTACTACATATTACACATTCCCTATTCCCTACTGCTCTGGACCCAAGCTGCATATTTAATCACTCCAAGGATATGCAGAACTCCAAGGCTTATAGTCCTGGCACATACAAGTCTTTGATTGTCAGGGTGTTCCTGTGGTGATCTGGGTTTAGGCTTGTCTGCCCGGTGAATGGAACTGCCATGACCAAGTTCAAATGTCAGATGAAGCACATGGACAGCATTTGTCCATTTTATAGAGGTTTACCTGTGTTTACAGACACAGATCTTTCGGCACCTGTCAGCAGCTTTTTATGTTGGCAATACATAATATGGGTGGGGGTGGTTACAATACATAATCCACGGTAAGGGGTGTTTCCATTCACATGTGACTATTTCCTATATGCATTCATACGAGGATTATTATTTTGGACATGAATTAACTACAGGTATGCAGTGGTACAGTAAACAAATGTGAAGGTTGGTTACTGTAAATATGTACGGACCTCTGTAATACACTGTTGTTTTCTGGCAAATTAGTAGCTAGTCATTAAATACTGAAGTCAGAACATAATGACAGACACTTGTGTTTCAGACTTCATACTCTTCAGGAAATTAATGCCAATGTACAAACTGTTATTCTATCAACTTTCTCAGTTTCTTTACAAATTGTCCATACTTTTGGGCCTTTGTCCCACTTTTATTCATGGCTTTGTCCAGATATCTTGCTCTCAGAGGTTGACAGGTATATGTTTATTCATGGCTTTGTCTAGATATCTTGCTCTCAGAGGCTGACAGGTATACTTTTATTCACGGCTTTGTCCAGATATCTTGCTCTCAGAGCTTGACAGGTATGGTCGGTCATACCTATACACACATTAAGTGTCCCTCACACAGTAGAGCAGGGTCATCCTGTTTACGTCAGTGCCTTCATCACCCTTATACCATTTGCCACTATGCGAATGTGTGCAATATATTTCTGCTTATTCATGTCGGGACACGTGCTTCACAGGCAAGTGTTTGATCCTGGGTAGTAGGTTATGCATGACCACTTAGGGCTGGACAGTGTCATACACCTCTAATGCACATTCCAACGTTTATCCAGATTTCTACAGGATTGGACTTCATGTCTTCCGTTCTAATGTTTACACAGGTTACGTATCCCATGAGGGATATCCAAAAATTGTACCAATCTACAACAAGAGGTATACCGAACATCGTTTTGGAGTTACGAAAATGTGCTGAGGTCGTGTGCAATCCTGCAACCGCCTAGGGTGACACTACCTACTACATATGCGTAGTGGTCACTATGTGTAGCTGTGGCTGCACCACACCAGTAGGCCAAGTACGGCTGGATTTGCTGGACGTTCAGGTATGGGAGTGGGTTGTGTGATGTGGAGGGGATGCTGGGTAGTCCATTATGCATCCAGGTGTGTTGCATTTGTTATGGCCAGTTCCATCCAGGTGTGTTGCATTTGTTATGGCCAGTTCCATCAGGACCAATCTGTGTGTATGTGCCGGTGACATATCTATACATTTGTATCGCATATTTCAATATTCATCTGTTTGTGGGATTGTGTTCTACAGTATGGCCTGTCTGGTTGTATTGCTGCTGTATATACATGTGTTTGTGTTTCTTTCAGCTTCAACCGCTGCTCCCTCATACACCTCCGGTTCATCTATTCTGCATACGACACAGTATCGCCTTGGAGGATTGTATCATTACCCATCCACCCCACACACACAGATTCTTCACACCCCATACATCTGTGCTTTGGTTTTTGGCCCATGACACAGCCAGAGTAACACATTGAATACCCTACATGTGTCTGGTACCTGTATGGTTGTGTGGACTACCCTGCCATGTTTGCTTTCCACATGCTATACCTCACGCACATAGGTACACGCCCATACTTCTCTTTCATTATATGTTTTGTATACCCAGGTACTACCCGTTCGACTGAGACACATCCTGACAAGTTCGGCTTGTACCACTGACTTCCGGATTTTGGCGGCCTGTTGTACTCATTGGTAGGATGCCACCTTTTCCTATGTCCAGGATGGGATATATTCCATACACATATCCGACTGTAGTGGACAACACCTCCCCACAGTCGACGGTAGGGTTGCCACCTTTTCAATTGGCCAACATGGGACATTTTTGGTACACACATCACATTTTACAGGCCGACACATACCCACGGTCAGTACACAGGATAGAACTTAGACTTCTTGCCTATATCAAAGCTTATTCTTGTAGCAGTTCAGTTGCTTATTCTGTTTCTTATAACATTTATGTAATTTAGATACAGAAAACCTGTTTAATGCAACTATTACATAACGTATAGGGAATAATTTTGTCCTATAATCTCAGGACATTTGCCATTGTTACAGATTTTTGTCGGGACACAACTGCCCAAAGAGGGACTGTCACTCGCAAAGTGGGACAGGTGGTAATTCTAGTTGATGGTATGGATAATACTGTTCCTTTCAGCCTACATGTGTCCTTATTGTTGTGACTGTTTGCATGCTCCTTCTGTTTCGTTTAGATGCTTATTCTATTTCCTATCACATTTGGTATGTGAAATACGGACATACCTTTTGTATGTGACTATTACATGCCTTGCGGGATACATTTCTCATGTATTTTGTTATGGACACATCTGCCCAGCTGTGTACCCTCCCTCACATTATGGGTCAGCTGGTGACCCTCACCATTGGGCTGGACGTACCTACTGGCGGATCGCTAACATATGATGTGTTTCACTTCCACTTGGTATAGCTATCTACACTGCGTTGGACTATGGCCACATGGTCTTCCATGTCATTTGTTCGCGGGATAGGGACCCGTTATTCCCTACCGTGCATCTGTTTGCTTTGTCACTTTGTGTTTGCAGGTACTTTCTTGCATGCTTTGCATACATTTCAGTATCCAGGGACACTGACGTGGTTACTATCTTGCAACCTGTTATATGCAAGCATTTTAGGTTGCACATCTACAGCTGACATTTCCATGCCTCCGTGCGGCACTTCGACATGCCCTATGCACTCGCGCTCTTTTCCTGTGCACGCGGCTGTGTCGGCAGCGCACCTTTATTACTATGCATTTGATGCTACTGCACCATCCTCACGCCGCACGGTCAGCGCAAGCCTAACGCCGACCTTGTGCCGAGCTTCATGAATCCTGGGGGCAATTTATATTTGCTTTATAGTTTTTGATGTTGTGATATTTGATGTTATGAGTTCTAGATGTTTTGACTTTTTGATCATTTGGTCTCGCTATTTGGAATTAGACATTATGAGCTTTCTACTTTATGAAGTGGAACCATACATATATATATATATATATATATATATATATATATATATATATATATATATATATATATATATAGACACAGTATATATATATATATATATATATATATATATATATATATATGTGTGTGTGTCTGTATGTATATATATATATATATATATATATATATATATACATATATATATATGTGTGTGTCTCTATGTATATATATATATATATATATATATATATAATATATATATATATATAATATATAATGTATATATATATATATATATATATATATATATATATATATATAAAATATACAAATGAGTTTTGTCAAGTGCTTGAACTACACATAAAAAAGTTTGAATCAAAAAGTTTGAAAAAAAATCCAATAAAAAGAAAATTTTTTTTTTGCAGGGGGGAAAGTCCCACCTGCTGCATTTCCCACACACCCTGCTTCTTATACATGCCAACCCCAAGACTGCACAGCTGTGGGGAAAGGGCAAATTCACAGTCCCTGTTGTACCGCATTCTCAAACAGCCAAATACAGGTAATGTTTGAAATGTGGATTTTTGACTCTCGTGTGTGCGTAGATGTATATATATATAAATATATTTATGTATATATATATATATATATATATATATATATATATATATCTACATGGGTCCACTACAGAATCCCGAAAGCTCATAATCCCTAAGCCCAAAATCCTGAGACCAAAATCCCGAAAAGTCAAAATCCTGAAAGCCCAAAATCCTGAAACTCAAAATCCTGAAAACACAAATAATGCTAATATGTCACTATAAAGACACTAATATCTACCAACTGACCCTGACCCTAACCCTAACCCTAAGGTCCATCACTATCGCACACTCACCTGACCCACGCCCTAACCCTAACTCACTTAAACCGCCCCCAACCCCAATATTTGTCACTATTGCATACATGCCTAACCTGCGCCCTAACCCTAACTCACATAAACCGCCCCTAACCCTAACATAAAACCAACCGCACACTTACCTGAACCCAACGCATGACCTAACACCACAGGGCTAACAATAGCAAAGCCACAATGATGTCAGTATGTCCATTTTGTGTTTTCAAGATTTTGAGTTTCAGGATTTTGGGCTTTCGGGATTTTGAATTTTTGGGATTTTGGGCTTTGGGATTATGAGCTTTCGGGATTCTGTAGTGGACCCATATATATATATATATATATATATATATATATATATATATATATATATATATATGTGTGTGTGTGTGTGTGTGTGTGTATATTTATATATATATATATATATATATATATATATGTATATATATATATATATATATATGTGTGTATATTTATTTATATACTATACATACATGTATACACATATATTATTTATATATATATATATATATATATATATATATATATATATATACATATATAGATGTGTGTGTGTTCGTGTATATGTATATAGATACATATAGATATAGATATTCACACACATATATATGTATTTAAATATGGTAACCAGAGTCCTAATTATGCTGGTGCAACAAGGTGGCTGCTCTGGCTCCAAGCTGTTAGGGATGTAATTAGCAGGTACTGTTGGGAAGGAATTTTCAATGCTGGCATTTGCAAAGCCTTCAGGATATCATAAATAAATGCTGGTGGTACATTTTCATTTTCCATGCAGCTCATTGTGTGCTTGTGACTGTGCCAAGGTCTTTATTACTGTTGTAGCAAGCAACATCCTATTTTTTTTTTGGTCCATAACTTTTGGTTTGGGGGCTGTCCTCTCACCAGAAAATATCTTTGTTGTCGACTCAAACCAAGGACAACCCCCCCCCCAATCAATTAACAATGGTAATCTTGTAAAACAAGGGATGGTGGGAATAAAGTGGAAGTAACCATCACAAATGCTGCTTTAAGGGGAAGACAAAGGGTTTCAGAAAATACATAGCACAGACAATCTTTAAATGGGTAAGTGCAGTTGCAGTAAATGTGGTCTAAGGACATGGGGAAGGTTTTTTGCAGTAAAACCCATAGGTTTTCTGTTTCCTTTCCTCATGATCAGTCTTTGTGTTTAACAAGAGTAATCAGTGCAACCCCATCAGGTGTCCATTATAGCTTATAGTGGATGCTGTCAGCTGGATGTGTGCTACAAAAAATACTATATAAATATTCCGGGTAAGCACAATATCTGCTTAATAAATTTCTCTTTTTCAGGAAATTTAGAGGATAATTAAAGGAGTGTAGATGTTAAGTGCCAGAACTGTCAAGGATAACTCATGTCAGTTATTGTTCAAAAGTAAGCTTGTTCTTGTAATGATTAACTTTCCATCCACAGTTATTTAGATTATATGATTAAAACTTACATACACTTTAATATTAAAGGCATCAAGGCTTTAAAGTTATGGATGTGCTAAGACCTACATTCATTTTCTAAGCTTAATAAATACCATAAATGTTCTTTATGCACATATTACCAGCATTATTATTTTTTTTACAAAGTAATTTTCATACTGATGGCTACAATGATAGTAACCCGTGGAAGATAGACAGAGTTCCCTATGCAGAAACAGTCAGCTCATTGTGTGGGTTTTTCAGGCATCTGCAGGCAAGCAGAGAGAGATATAATTATCCCACTATATCCTGATCTACCTCAGACCTCCACCCAGAGCACTGTGCTTAGTATACCTCTTGTAGGAGTGCAGAAGGGCATCACAATAAGGTATCCAAACCCCCTCAGCTAAACCCCCTCAACATGGAGGAGTAGCGTCTGCACTCTGAGGTTTTCTCTCTTAGCAGAGCTCATTTTCATGGTAATATGTCCCACTACAATTGAAAGGAACCCTCCTTCAGGCCACCTGTATCCAAGATAACCTTTCAGTCTCTACTAAAAGTTTATAACCACAGGTGAAGATGGATATATAGTCTGAGCATTGAATTGAAAGAGATTCATCCTATGAATCATTTTTTTTTTACTTCCACAGGCCAGTACAACACCAACAGTACTACCCAAAAAGCAATTGGTCAGTCTGGCAATGACATGTGTCTTTAATGGTGAACATGTCTCCAAGATACTTTAATTCCCCTAGAAGAGGTAGCTGCTCCCTCTCCCATCCTGGAAAGAGTAGTACAGTTATTTATTAACAGAAGTATGATCTCTAATTTTTTGGTACTAATTTTTATCCAAAACCATGACTTTTGGTTTGGAGATGCTGATTTGTATCCAAAACCATGACCTCTGATTTGCAGGTGCTAATTTTTATCAAAGTCACTTCACACCATACCTGTCAACCTGGAAACACCAAAAATCTGGACAAAGGCCTATGAAAAACAGGTACAAATCCATATGCCGATTAACATAAAGTTTGCAGAGGTAATTATGCAACTTCACCCACTCCGATGGAATTGTGGGATACGGACTTTCAAATGCAAACTGAAGAACAGACAACCAAAATATGGCCCCAGACCCTGTAGTAAATGGTAACCACTTTTTTTTTTAATGTGTAGCAATGATTTTCATTGGGAAGGGAGAAGAACATTTCATCCACTAGGAGGCACCCTAACCAAGCCCTACCTTCCATATATCTATCCTGCTACCTCTTATCACATTCTATACCTATTCCTTTGTACAAACTTTGTTTGTCAGTACTTTCCACTCAAACACCTTTCAGTTACACCATAGCTCCCAACTTACCTCCTAACCCCCCCCCTTTTTTTGCTTTACCTCATTGTATCCCTTCTACCACTTTCTGCCTAACCTCTCTACTCACCTTTAGAGTAATTACCTTTTATTCAAAGCATTTTCTCTGATTGTTCTTCGTATGCTTATTCCTTACCTTGTCTCTGCCTACATACTTACCTCCCTGACGTTTTTTCCTACCTCTTTGTACTATTACCTACTTTATACTATATTTGTCTTATAATTCGATCTTGCTCTGTATTACAATAAACCTTAAGACAACCTTGCTCATTTTTCTGCCCATTACCTCTACCCCTTTTGTAGTAGCTCTAGTCCCCCCTGCTCTCATCCGGGTCTCCACTCCTCCCCCATTCAGCTGAAATCATCCCATATCCTTACTCTTTATACTATTAAAAACCCCAGCTGCTGACCGACCCTGGCCCCAGCGTCTTCAACCACCGTATGTAGGACACTGTATTCCTCTAGTTATTATGTGCTGCCATTGTTAATTTACGAGTTAATCTTTATTGCTACCACATTTTTTTTTCTTCTGACTGTAACTGAGCTGGCTGACATTTTCTTGATGTCTTAACTTACCATGTTGAAATGCTACCTATTGCGCATATTGGTGGAAACTGCTCATTATAACTGCCTCTACTATCTACTGACTTGCAAAGGCGGTAATGCTGGTTACTTCCAATTTATACCCAACATGTGGCGAAGAGACCTGTTTGTACTCAACAGTGAAGTACTTATACTGAATCTCTTTCGCAGATAGCCCCGTGGTCTACCTGTGAACGGTGATACTTTTACTTGCTCATTCTAAATGCTCAAAATATAACTGCTTAGAGTCGCTATTTTTGTTTGATCCACGAGCTTGCAGTGATTGTAGTACAACTGGGTTTCTTCACGCGGGAACCTTGATAGTCGCTGCTTTTTACATCAGAATTAGTAGTCTCTAGCCCTCTCAGCTGCACGTGCAGCTACGCAGCTTGATGTTTTCCTTGGGATGCGTTAGCTGAGTTCTTTTAATGGGCTTGCTAACTCCCCTCCTGCTAAAACGTTTAAAAGCTACATGGGTAATATATAGTCGGCGAAGGCACCAGGGTTTTAATTTACTGCCTTTTTTCCCCTCTGGGAGGTCTCATTGGTTACAGCCTAGGGACATGATGTTATCTATCACAGACATACCATTGTAGCAAAGGTAATTTAACTTATTGCTAGTATGCTAGTTATAGTAATACTTAGAATTACATCATAATAGCTGCGCAGAATACGAAACTCCCAGTAGTCCCTATAGTCCATTATACCTAGCTTGCATGGTTTCTATAATTCCTTGCCCATTTATATAGTTTTTATTAATTAATTAAGTGTGGCCTGAGTTCAACTGCTAGTGTGGTTCTGTGTCTACGTATGCGTATTTTTACTGCTTAGGGCTGCTTTTAAAACACTAAAGATAGTCTATTGCTTATACCTGATTATTGTATTAGGGCAGTATTATCTTTTTGTCTCTCCTGCCAATATAGTTGCTACCTAGTGGAAATCTGATAGTCTCACTGTTTTATTATTTCCTAGGTTACTTAATTTAATGACTCTTGCTATATTATCTCGAGGTTGCATATTTAGTAATGATTATATATCTGGACAATGATTTGAATGCTCTGATGTAACACTCTCAAGTAGCTATTCCTTTTAGTTTATCTGTCTATATATATATATATATATATATATATATATATATATATTTTTTTTTTTTTTTTTTTTACTTTTAGCATGGACTAGAGTCAGAACACTACAATTTACCGGTGATACTTTCCTTTAACTGTGCAATGCTGTTAGCCTACATATTGTTTGTGGTTTGTTTTTTCCCTACATACTTGTTAAGAAATATCTGATATCTTCCACCACTGTATTGATGTTTAGACCGTCTGCTATCTGCCTAATTTTTATGCTAGCTGTTACATGGCACTAATCCCTGATTTTTTTTCCACTGTACCTTTTTCTCTCCTCCTTTCACAATCAAGTACCCAGTTACCTAGCCACTATATCCTATCCTTGGACTTTGTGTTTCCTGGCCTGACGACTAAGGACCCTCGCCAACCTTCTGGTTCATCATAGTCTTCACTAGCTGGTTCCTATAAGTATTAAAAGGAAGCAAATGTATGTCATTTTCCTAAACCAACTAGTGTAATATTGTATTGTGGCACCAACTAACTGGTAGATTAAGATCGCTTCTAAGTCAGGTTAGCCAGCAGCCTTACTCCTGTACACCTCTCCTCCATACCTTTATAGTCATTTTACAACTAGCCTCTCTACCTCATTCTCTGGCCTGTCCTCTACCTCCTATTACCTATTGCTGTTATAAACAGTTTGTCCACTAGTAGGCACCTTAACCCAGCCCTACCTTCCATATATCTATCCTGCTACCTCTTATCACATTCTATACCTATTCCTTTGTACAAACTTTGTCAGTACTTTCCACTCTAACTTTTTTCAATTCCACCATAGCTTCCACCTTACCTCCTAACCCCCTTTTTGCCTTACCTCACTGTATCCCTTCTACCACTTTCAGCCTAACCTCTCTACTCACCTTTAGAGTTATTACCTTCCACTCAAAGCATCTTCTCTTATTGTTCTTCGTATGCGTACTCTTTATCCTGTCTCTACCCTCTTCATTCCCCCTGCGGGCTCACTCCACTCCCCTACCTTACCCCAATTCCCACCCACCCCAGGACACCTTACCTTATACTCTCTAAAAACCTCATCAGCCAAAAGCACACTACCTCTCATTACCCACTTAAGATCTTGGCCCATTATTGTACTCTTAACTGCTTACTACCACATTCTGTATAACACCCCAACCTCTTAACTGTACTACATCCTAATAGCCTTATCTACATCCAAATAGCCTCATTTCACCTATCCAGTGCATCTCACAATGTTTAGCCCCAGCTGGCCAACACACTACAAATTACTCCTCTTATCTATACTCACTTTACTTTTATCTCATGGCCTAACCTGCTATGAATCCATAAGCCTTACTAGATTTCAAAACCCTCAAAGACAAACAAGCCCACTCTCCCTAATAGCTGCTCACACCCACTGTAACATTATATCTTCTTCTTACTACCTTCTTCTACAGTTTCGTAGACTAACCCATATTAAATATCTTCAAATCAGAAAAGATTACCATTTATTCTGTAAACTTTTCAGACTTACATGTAATCCCCAACAATGTCTACTTCTGCACGGCAATATTCATCCTAACCCTGGTCCCAGCATTACCACCCCTGACTCTTCATTAGCCAATATTACCACTTCTAATATCCCCACTAAAACCCCAAACTCTCTTTTCATAGGCCACCTCAATATACGTAGCTTAAATAATAAAATTATCCAACTTCATGCCCTATTAGATAGTTACTCTTTTAACATCCTTTGCCTAACTGAAACCTGGCTCAAACCCATAACTAAAGATAATGATATAATTCCACCAGGGTATAACATACTGATACATGACCATCCAAATAAAAAAGGCGGTGGGGTGGCTATACTGTTTAAATCTGATTTGAAAGTCATCTCACTTGATATTCATCCACCATCACTTACCAATGCTGATATTTTAACCTCTAAGCTCCAAATTAATGCTAATAAAGCCATATACATTATTTACTCATATATATATCCCCCCAGGTAATAACATTAATGCTCTTGAAATTACCCTTAGCTGGCTCTCCATGACTCTCCCACAAGAAACCATGCTCCTTGGTGATTTCAATATTCACTGGAATGGATGTACCTCTCCCAACCCCACTACTCATATATAAACCTTTTTGGCTTCCTTCAAAACATTACCTTCCCTACCAGAACCCATAAACCTGACAAGAGACAAACCACCTTAGATTGGGTACTAGTTAACAGTAACCCCCTCAATTACAAAACAGGTATACTACCCGAAGAAATTAGTGACCATTCTCTTACCTTCATAACTAAAGACCTCCATACCAAATCTAATAACATTTAGAACCACCCGAAACAAAAAGAATTTTAACCCAGTAGATTTCCAAGCTGAGCTCAAAGCTTGCAATTGATCACTCCTAAAATACCTACCATTGGACAAAGCAGTTTCATTCTTTAACAATAATTTTTGAAAATCCTTGATCACCATGCTCCCTCACACACTGTTAGATCAAAAAACAAACTTGTTCCGTGGCTCTCTAATGAGACAAGATGCAACATTCAACTGAGAAATAAAATTTGGTCCAAATGGAGGAAAACAAAGAACCCAATTGATCATCTAAACTTTAGACAGTTTCAAAATGCCATGAAAAGATCTATATTCCTTGACAAAAAAACTACCTCAAATTCCAAAAAACCCAGCAGCAAAAGTCACAAAAATTCTGAGCTGGAATCAAGAAACTGCTCCATCCAGGACACTCCAAAACTCCTACCCCCTCTAACGTAACCCAAAACTCTCCCAACCAAATTGCTGACACTTTTAATAAGGTTTTCACTGAAACTGTTCAATCCTTAGTAAATACCTTATCACCTGTTACCACCTTAGAGTCACCCTCTCTAACCCATTCACCCCAAACATTTCAGCTCCAGCCCGTACCCTCCTCTCTTATCCACACCCTACTTTGTAATCTTAAACCATGCTTTCCATCAGCTGACCTCCTCCCAGCTGAATACCTGCAAATAGCAGCTGGAGTACTTGCCTACACCATTTCTATCTTAATAAATAAAACCATTACAGAATATTACATCCCATCTCTCTGGAAAGTCTCTCACATTATCCCTTTGCATAAAGGAGGTACCTCAAATGAACTCTCATACTTCTGCCCTATTGCCCTACTCTCTCTCTTAGCAAAATTTTTGGAAAGATGTGTTCATCGTCAACTACTGCATCATCTACTCCAAAACAACCTACTAGTGGACTGCCAACATGGCTTCAGACCTTTTGACAGTACTACAACAGCACTCCTATCCTTTTCAGACTGCATTAATAAAAACCGAAATAGTAACCTGCTCTCCTCAGCCCTCTTTATAGACCTCTCCAAGGGCTTTGACATGGTTAACCACCAGTTATTGTCAAACATACTCAAATCCTTTTCAGTTGACACTCCCGCAGTTAAATGGTTGCAATCATACCTTGTAAATGGACAACAAGCAGTTGGGACAACAATGTATCCTCTCAGCTCCCAATCACTCTTGGGGTCCCACAAGGTTCTGTCCTGGGTCCACTCCTCATCAGTATCTTCATTAATGATCTAAAAACCTCCCTTCCCCAAACTACCTGAATACAATATGCCAAATGATTCAACTCTAATCTGTGCCGCATCCATCCCAGCTGAACTACAAACCAGTACACAAAAAGTATTTACCTTAGTGGAAAACTGGTTCCACCAATGCTGTCTCCTTCTCAAACCCCCCCCCCCCAAAAAAAAAAAACAAAATTATTATTGTTTACACCAACACAGAAATCCCCTCCTATCAATTTTATACTTACATCTAACAATGGCACCAAAACTCCTGACATTACCACTAAACTCTTGGGTGCTACAATAGACAATAATCTTAACTTTGACACACACATTAATTTAACTATTAAATCAGTTAATAGAAAACATGGTTTCCTTTATAGACTTAAACCATTTCTCACAGTCTCAGCCAAGATTACTATTGCCCAAACTTACCTAATTTCCATCCTTCTCTATGCCTCTCCCATTTATACAAATCTATCCAAAAGCAATCTAAATAAACTGGCAACTTCTTATAACAACATATCCAGATTTGCCACTGGTGCCCCATTTCGAACCCACCATTGCCAAAATCTTCAACTACTAGAATGGCTAGAAATACAAAACAAAGTACTTTTCCAGCAACTCACTTTTATCCACAAGATCTTACATCATCCCACAAACACCCCTATACTCTGTAACCTCCAAGTCTTATAAAAATCTTCCTTCCCTAAGTTCTGCTAATAAGTTACAGGTAGCCTCCTTAAAATCCAACAACGAAGCCGGGGACTGCCTGTTTTTCAATGCTGTTGGCAAATCTTGGAACAAACTTCCAGCTGTGCTAACATCCATTACATCCACTCATCTTTTCAAGAACCAATTAAACGTTTTCTTAAAATCTCAATGGCTTTGCCCATGCACCAGTCCTGACTGATACTATCTCCCCTTGCCTTTAACAACAAAAATCTTTCCTTTTCTGTTTCTGTTTCTCTCCCCTAAAAACATTTCTAACTTGTTCTCTGTTTTCCAGTACTTTTGCTGTGGAAAGTCTTGGACACAAAATGTTAACTGAATTTATGCTTAAAACGGACTCTGTTAATTGCTTTGCTCCAAACAACTGAAATGTAAAATATTCTATGTTTTAATTTTTGACTTATTGCTGATGCAATAACATTTTGGTAATGAGTGTTTACTTTATGTAATTGTATTCTCCTTTTTTACTATGTACTGTTTGTATAATAACAATTATTATTTTTCTTGGAGTTTTTGTCCTCGGGCCTCTGCTGAAAATGGACATGTATCCAGTTAGACTAGCCCAGTTAACAAATGTAAAATAAATAAATAAAAGATGAACCTTAGGATTTTGTTTTTGGTGACCCTCTTGTGTTTTGTGGTAAATGTAGGGCATTTAACGGTAGGCAATATTCTAATCTTAGCAAAAGAATATTATACTTTTCTAGGACCTACAAAAGTCATTCTCCATGGACTACTGATCAGTGGCACAGCTAGAGTTTGTGCTGCCTGGGGCTGTCTGAGTTTGCCACCCTCCCCTTGTCACAAAGTCATGGTTGAATGGGGGCCCCCCATACACAGCCCTCCCCCTGCAGCCATTCCAATGCCCCATTAACTGGCTATTTCACCCCATTTACCATAAATACTGGAATGTGCATACTGCTTTACTTTTACAATGATTTGGGTTTCATTTAAAACTTTTATTTTACATTTTATAACACAAACACTAACAGACATCTGCTAAACAAAGCAATACAGTCTCACAATGAAAATAGACTTAAACTTCTCTGCCCTTGAAACTCACATTCATTGAAACAGCACTGAAACCCACATTCAACGAAAATGCATCTGGCCAGTGGTGGATGAATATTACCTTTGGGCTGTTTTCAAATCATAGGCCCCTTGCACACGAAAGCGAAACATACATGTGTTCTTTGATGCACCTTCCTGGTTGTATTAAATTATATTCCTTGTATAATACAGCACACTTGTTAGAGCGCATTTTAAATTTGTTTTGCCAGAAAACCACACATTTTAAGAGGAACAGACCACAAGTATAAGTCATCTGCAGTAAGCAATACCACAAAGCAATTGACTTTTGCAGTAAGCAACACCACATGCAAAGAATTAGGAGCTTAACAGAAAAAACAATACACTTCTGCGAAAAGCAATTGACTTCTGCAGTAAGCAATACCACACACAAAGCAATTGACTTCTGCAGTAAGCAATAACACACAAAAAAAAAAATCAGAAGCTTAACCGAAAAAGCAATACACTTTTTCAGACTGCAGTTTCTCAATTATAAGCTTAACAGAATGAAAATGCAATACACTTCTGCAGGCTGCCATTCTCATGCATAAGAACTGCCATTTCTTATTTCAGCTTAACCAGAAAAAAGCAATACACTTTCTGCTGCTGCACCACCAGAATTACAAGCTTAACAGAAAAGCAATACATACATACACTTATTATGTGCGAGTACTGCAGTCTGCAGAATGCAGAACTGCCATTGGCCCATTTCTCATTTCAGTTTGCCTTAAGAAAAAAGCAATACACTTTCTGCTGCTGCACCAGAATTAGTAGTGTGTGTGTGTGTGTGTGTGTGTGTGTGTGTGTGTGTGTGTGTGTGTGTGTGTGTGTGTGTGTGTGTGTGTGTGTCTTTTCTTAAACTCCACCCACACACCCATTAATGTAAATAGCGTTACATTTTCTCTTTTTTGCTTTGTTGAAGTCTAAAGAATTGAGTACAAGTTCAATAATTTTGTCACAAATTAGCTAACAGGCAAGCATAATAACTGTACTGACATCCTGTAACCCAGCTTTCAGCTAGCCCCATTTGCAGTTGTCCTCATCTGTTTCAGGCTTGTGGAGATACTGGGTTCAATTCTATAATGATACCCAGTCAAGCTTTCAACATTACTTTCACTACAGTATTGCATTTTCAAACTATATTTATTACAAACCTTTAAATCCAAAAATCTGCATGCTTGCCAAGACCGTATAGGTTTTATTTTCAATTGGCTGCTGTTTTACAGATTGTAAGAAAACAGAAATACAAGAATCAGTTCTATACACTGTGATCACGTCAAACTAGGTTTGTATCTAGCGAACAAAGGGTTGCCGAATGTGTGTATGAAATCTATTCTAGTGTATGAGCAAAATGGGTAGCTTGAAACCGAGCGCAGACAGCTTACTATTGGTGGAGCCTGCAACCAGACAGTTCTGTTCTTAGAACATCACCCCCTCCGCAGATGCATACGACCCCGGAAGATCTTTTTTCCTCTTGCATTTTTATTGTTTATCACTAAGGCTTTCAGGCATAAGTTAGTCATGTTACTTGGAAATTATGTTAATTTCCTCATTCTTTATTTTGATTTATTATCCACAGTAATCAGTATAACCAACTCCGTTTCTTTCTTGTCACGTTAGTTAAAGTAAGCTTAAATAAACTTGCACAAATGTAGTTTCAGTGGTATCTCTTGAAAAGAAAATGTATTCAAATACTTTCTGACAGTAGAGTTGAAGCATTTTATAAATATTGAAGGTGTATTTATGTAACTGTTGTTGTTGTTTGCCTTTCGGCTTTTCCCGGTTAGGGGTCGCCACAGCGGAACTCCGGTCCGCTAATGATTGGCAGTAGATTTTCATGAACGCTGAGTTGCCAGCTCGACGTCCAACCTTCAATGAAGGCACACCCATTTATGCATGTCTTTCGAATGCCCACCCAACCGCGGGGAGGCCATGCAGACTCTACTCGTGTTTATGTAACTATGTGATAGTAAAAAGACATTTTCACATAAATTTTGCCAATAGATACTGATTACTGAGTAGTGAGTGACACATTGTTAAATTTGCTTAGTTGGTATAATTAAAGTAATTCCATGTTTTTAATCTCTAGCAGGTTGCATGACTTTAAAAAGATCACGTAGTAAGTACAAAACAACAACGTAATCTTTTTCTCGTTTGCGTTTTTTTTTTTGTAATAACTTGTACTGACCCAATGACCCAAAATAAAATACAACACTGCTCTCTAGCCATACTTTGGCACATTTTGTCAATATACAATGCCATTTAGAAGCTTAACAGAAAAGCAATACATACACTTCTGCACTCTGCAGACTTCCATTCTCGAACATAAGAACTGACGTTGGCCCGTTTCTCATTCCAGCTTGCTTTAACCAGAAAAAACACAATGCACTTTCTGAAATTCTGCACCAGAATTAGAAGCTTAACAAAAAAGCAATACATACATTTCTGCAGACTGCCGTGCCATTTCTCTTTTCATCTTAAGTTTCTCTAGCACACACATAAGGCAATAAGCCTTATAGTCTTCTTTTGCCTGAACTCTGGAGGAAGAGAAAGATAATGCTATGCTGTGCTGCACTGCTTGAATAAAACACATGCCACATTGCTGCCTTTGCAGCAAGTTAAATTAAACTAAGTACAACACTACTAATGAATGGCTCATTGGCTCTGCATTCTGTCTGCCTGCCTCTTGAAGCTGATGTCATCATACACGCCCCACACGTGATGACGTCAGAAGCAAATTCTTAAACAAAAAAAAAAACTGTGAAATTAGGAAATTAAAGGGGCCACTCATGAATTCATGGCACCCCAATATTTTGCCCTCAAAACTGGTATTTACCGAGGAATTCGGTATGGTTGAGAGGTATGCTTCACACTTAGCAGCAAAGTACTCATGCATAGTCTTGTAATGCTAGACAGCTGAGCATAAGTGGGCATCATCATCTGCAATCAGCCAAGGTGCACATCTCACATCCTAAGACTGAGCACTCTAGAGAAATTGGTCTTGCTTTCACTTCTCTTCTGGGAAACTCACAAATAGGAGGGGAGACAAAATTCTCTCTTGGTAGACTCCTGCATCTGCCATGAATGTGTTCAGCTGAACACTCAAATTGTGGCTAGAGCTCTTACTTCTAAAGTTGACTGATCTGCATGCAGTTCACAGATGCAGCATCATCCTGCATAAAGTACCACACAGAGATTTGCTTCAGTCAGCATTCATTTCCAAATGTAGGCCCAGCACTTCTGCTTCATTGATATCTGCTCATGCAACCTAAGACCCTGCACCCAGGACATCCACCTCATTTGTTCCACCATAGTTATGCCTCTGCTGTTAATACAGGGAAACTCTCTCAGCCATCAGTGAAACCAAAAGATGTGTTAACCATGACAACCAAATAAAGCCATTTAAATTCAGTAGTTCTACATGAATCTCATCCATTCCATTGTTGTTGCCATGGCAGAACTGTTTAATCACTGCAGTAACCACCTCATTTTTCCAAACTGGATCCATTTCTGGGATCTGCTTCTAGCAGTGTCTCCTCAGAGTGAGACACAAGTAGTGAATTCAAGTTTTTATTTCACTTCTCAATAATCTCCCCAGTTAACTTAACATTTTTCTACCACTGATGTGAAAAACTTGGATAATAACACCCTTCCCCCTCCTGAATAACTGTGTTGCTTGACAAAACTTCCAAAAGTCCTTGTGTTTGGCCTTGTTAAACTTGTCACACTTCTGGGCCTACTGCTTTGGTCACATTCTTCCATGCTTGCCAGTAAATATCAATAGATCCAGGAAATCCTTTTTAGCCACTAAGCTTTCCTTGTCACTATTGTCCACCTACAGGTTCTAGGATTACTGTCATGGAAGCAGAGGAATAGCTTGGATGGAGAGATGGGGCAGTCAATCCCAGGCATGAAGAATTTGACAGAGCAATCAACAGACGGGGATCAGTCAGTAGTGCAATACTAGCATTTATTTTGGTAAGGAAATGTATGCTTTTGTGGTCAGGACTGAAGCAATTCAGCAGTTCTTGTGTGGTTTAAGTTGCATCCTTCCTCAACTTAGTGTGAAGGGTGTAGATCAACAAGAATGTACCTAGCTTTGTTAGTAAGGGAGGAGCACTAGATCAGAGAATGCACAGATCAGGAAAAATGACATTTTTATTCTCCTAAACTTACAGGTGAGGGATTCTAGATTAGCAGAACAGCACTGGCTGTTAGATGAGCAACCTGTTGTTCTGTACAAAAAAGTACCAACCACCTTTTGACCACAGTTCCTTGCTTCTGCCTCAGGTGTTTGGTTGTTGAACAGGCTTCATTCATACTCAGTTTACAAACAGCAATATCTTATGGTAAATGGACAATTTATTCTGGAGCTGGGAATCAAACTCATCCTACATAGCAGTTTTGGGTAGACACTCTCAGAATGTTTAAGTTTCATTGGTCTGCCTAGTCACAGTCCCAGATCAACACCAAATGGTGACCAGAAAACAGCTTAGTATCCATTATCAAAAGGGGGTCCAGAATTTTGGGCCTGAGGTCTGATAACATGCCTAGAGAGTCAAACAGTGACTTTTTCTCAAGGTACTAAGGTACCAGGTACACTTATGGACTGGGCTTGAATATTGAGTAAGTTATTTTAAAGCCATTGTTGCTTGTCTGTTCAGGATAAAACAGACGAACTGTTCAAGCAGTCTTATTATGTACAAACATCAGGATTGAGGCTTAATAACTTTATCTTAGATAAACTTATAAACAAACTAGCTATCACACTCATACATGCGCACTCTCTGTCTGCACTCTCAAAATGGTGCTGAAGCTTGCACATGCTTGCTATTTATATGCATGTGCTGTACTTGGAAACACTTTTTAAAGGTACAGCATGCACACTATTCTACATCCTCCATCTTTGAGAAATGGGTCTTGTTATATTCATGACATTAATTGGCATGCAATTAATACAAAATAATTCATTGTCATGCAATCATACAGAACTAAATACATATAGACAATTATGTCCGTGTTGCTGTGTATTTTACACTAGGTTTGGAAATACTACCAAATCATGTGACATAGAAATTAGAACTAGGTCTAGGAACTGAAGCTGTCTCGGATGAATGTTCAACTTTGGGGACTGTTCAACATTGGGGACATCAGGAATCAGGAACATCATCAGGAATGGAAGTAGAAATTAAGACACGCTCTGCAACAGGAACATAGTCTGGATTGCTCAGAGAACTAGAGTATATATCACAGGAACAATGCTGTGATATTGATTCTGATACAAGACGAAGATGTCTGCGATTCCTCCTGTACTCCACACTCTCAGATTCTACAAGGTAGGATCTCGACTCAGTACATATACCTTTTACTTGACCAATCCAGATGAAACCTTTTGCTGTTTGTATCCTTACTGTTTCTCTTTTTTTCAATGGACGAAGAAATCTCCTCGATTTATCATAGTTGGACTTTTGGAAAGAATGCTTTCTGAATAGTTGGGCTCTGATTGTTCTATTGTTCTTAGGTTTAGACCTCAACAAATTGAAACTCATAGGCAATGTGAGCAGGCAAGCCAAGTATATCATCCCTGGGTATGTTTCTGATATTGAGTAAATGCAAAAAGACATCGGTGTTATCACACTTTGACTTCTCTAATAATCGTTTTGCACTCCGTACTGCACATTCAGCTAGTCCATTTGACTGTGGGTATTCTGGACTACTAATAACATGTACAAAGTCCCATTCTTTTGCAAATGTCTGAAACAACTGACTGGTAAATTGTGCACCATTGTCAGAAATAATTTTGTGTGGACTACCATGGACTGAGAAATGATGTTTCAACTTGATGATAACAGCAATGGACATTAGGTTAGATAGTAAATCGATCTCAAACCAATTTGAATAAAAATCTGCCAACACTAAGTAATGCTGATTGTTCCATTCAAATATATCAGTGGCTACTGTTGACCAAGGTAGCTCAGGAACTTGACTTAGATGCATACTAAACAAGAAGAAAATACTTTATCGATGTATTTTACTAAAGAAGGCCAAAATGCTAGTCCTCTTGCCCTTCTTTTGGTAGATTCAGAACCTGGATGACCAAGATGCAAAATCTGGAAGTATTCACATTGTAAGGAAGCTGGAACAACAATTTTAGGACATTTGAAAATAATGCCATCTTCCATCAACATCTTATCTCTGTTAGAAAATAAGTTTGCACTTGTGGTGATATACTATATTGCTTCAATGGCCATCCAACATTAATGTAGTGGTTGATCTTTTGCAAAACTGGATCAGTCTTTGTATAATCTTTCAGCTTATCAAGTCTCATAGTAGAAAAATGACGAACTTCTATGACATTAAAGTCAAAATTCTCTGCATTAAGCTGTTCTGTTGTATTTATGCGTGATCTGGCTAAAGTATCAGTCAGATAAAGAAGTTTGCCTTTTGTATAGACTATTTTGAAGTTGTACTTTTACAATCTGAGCATCACTCTTTCTCATCTCACTGGAGCTGAATGCATAGGCTTCTTTAAAATAGCAACTAGAGGTTGGTGATCAGTTTCAATCTGAATAGCTCAACCATAAATATAATCATGAAACTTTAAACATGCAAATAGTATTGCCAACAGTTCTTTCTCAATTTGAGCATATTGCATTTCAGTTTGAGTAAGAGTTCTCGATGCACAGGATACTGGCCTGCCTTCTTGAAGAATAACTGTGCCAAGACCAAATTTTGAAGCATCACAAGAAAGAGTTACTGGTTAATTGACATCATAGTATCTTAATTTAGGTGAGGTGGCAATTATCTGCTTAAGGTCTTCAAATGCTCTCTGGTGCTGTTCCAACCAAGACCATGTAACATTTTTGCACATTAGCTCTCTCAAAAGTGCTGTCAACTCACTGAAGTCTGGTATAAACGTGCCTAAATAGTTGACTATACCAAGAAAACACTGTAGAGACTGAAATTTATCCAGCGCTGGCATCTCAAGAACGGCTGCTTGCTTGGACGACTCTGGTTGCAAGAACCTGATAGTAAATAAATGACCTACATATGTAACTTCTGGTAGTCTGAATTTACACTTCAGAGGATAGAGCTTCAAATTTACTTCACGTGCTCTATCTAGAACTTTCTTAAGGTTTCTGTCATTCTCTGCTTCAGCATTGCCTCCATCCAATAAGTCATCTACTATTATGGCACAAGAATAACCTGAAAGAATTTGTTCCATTGCACGCTGAAATACTTCACTTGCAAAATGTATTCCAAATAGCATCCTAAGAAATCTATATCTTCTAAATGGGGTACTGAAAGTAGTCAGTAGTGAATATTCGCAATCAAGCATCACTTGCCAAAGTGAACTTTTTGCATCCAAGACAGAAAAAATAGTGACATTTGGTATTAGGGCTGCAACTTCCTAGACTGTATGTATAGGATTATGTGGTCTCTTTAATACTTTGTTCAAATCTCTTGGGTCAGTACATATTTTGATTTTATCTGAGCCTTTTTTGTGGGCTGCTGCTATGGACAACACCCATTCAATTGGTTCTGTAACTGGACAAATTACACCTTGCTGCCTATTTTATCCAACTGAGCTTTGACTTTATCTGTATAGCTATCGGAAATGTTCTTGCTGGTTTGACTACTGGACTGACTTTTGGGTCTAACTTCATAGAATACATAACTGGACGTTTGCCTAACTTGTCATTGAAGACATCAGCATACTCTGAGAAAATAGCGTCAGTAAAATTGGAACTAGGACATGTGCTTATATGATGAACTTCTTTGGTAAAGGAAAGCAGATTAATTCTCAAACTGTCTCTGAGCCCAACAATGACAGCTCAGGTCTTCGGACTACATAGAATAGTAAGCTGTAGCAGTAAATAGCCAAACAACATGAAAGCACTACTGAGCCATCGGTTTGAATTTCTTCACCTCCATAAGATAAGTTCACGCAACTGGCCACATTAAGTTGCTCACTAGCTTTCTCCTTAGTAAATGTGCCTGCTGACATAACATTACACTTTGAACAAGTGTCTACTGTGAGCTCTGGATTTACCATTGATCTGAACAGTACAAAACACTTCATTCTTTGCCAACAAATGTACTGCATCAGCCTTTTCACCAATTACTGATACACCATCTATGTAGAAAGTAGGATTACAGCTCTCTATATGATCAATTTGCTTTCTTAAGTGACTCTTCCTTATAAGTGTGTGAGGTTTACTTGATTTGCAAAATTTTTGAAAATGGTTCCATTTTTTTATACTTATGGCATTTCTGACCAAATATTAAGCACGTGTCTCTTTTAGACTCATGACTGGCACCACAATTACGACAATTGACAATAAAGCCTGATTTGGGTTTTGCTGACTCACCCTTGTACTGCACTGAGCATGACCTACTCACTGAACTAGTCTTGGAACTTGCTGGAAAACTAAGGGTTTTACCTGTCACACCTGTAGGGGTTACAGTTGCCATGTGCTTAGGCCTGCTTCTGTTGCATGCTGTCTACATTTGCTCTGGAGCCTGCTGAAACCATGCTCATAACTTGCCAGCATACTTGTGTGCCTTTCTGTAACTTCATGGATTTGACAAATTTCAATAGCTTTGCTCAGCATTAAATCATTGTCATGAAGCAAAATCTTCCAAACTGCAGCACTATTAATACCACACATAAGCCTGTCCTTTACTAACTCATCTTTTAAGTCACTTAACCTGCACATTTTATCTTTGTTTCTCAGGTCAGTAATATAAGCTGCAAAAGTTTCTCCTTGCTTTTGATGTCTTCTGTAAAAGAAATGCCACTCTGTAATGTAACATTTGGCTGGGGGTTACACATTTCCCTGAATCTGCATTTCAGACACTTGGTGTATTCCCTTGATTCAGCCTGTACAACAATATGATGGTTTTCCCCTTCTACTTCGTATACTGCTGATGCATACACAAATGAATGCTCCCTTTGAATGGCCTCTGACCCAGCTAGGTTTAGCAAAATGAATGCCCTGGTACGTGCATCTTTGTCAGAATAAGCTGCTTGTATAGAAATATCATACACTTGCTCAAATATTTTCCAATTTTCTGCAATATTCTGATCAAATACAAGTGGTGATGGTTTTCAAAATCCATCTGCCATGCCAACAAATTATAGTAAAACACAATGCAACCTAAGTCCACTTGTAATTATATGAACATGCACACATAAACATATGCCAGAAATGTATGCCAGTACTTGTAACTATGCCCAATAGCACAACAAGCCTATGGATAACTGAACTTTGTGAAATAAGTCTTACGGGCACAAGTACACTCTTGAAATCACTATACTGCAAGAAATCACCTCTTAGTATAAGAAACATTTCAAAATAACTGTAGTGTGTGAATAAACTGGCCAGAAGAAGATCAGAATAAAAAACATTTCAAAGTAACTGCACTTTGCGAATAAACAGTACACAACACACTGAAGCTTTCCCAAAATGGCTGTACTTAGCTAAATAACTCTTTACAGTGCAAGAAGCACTCTGTAAAGGTGGCACTCTGTGAATAGATACACCCAGCACAAGAAACTTTTGAAATGGCTGTATTGACAGCACTTCACAAAATAGTTGCACTTTGCACACAAACAAACTTTTGGGAATAAATGCATAGTAATAAGCACACACACACTGTAAGCACGTTTACACGCTTAGTAACTTTAGTTATGCCCTGAATAGGTTCAATCAATGTAAAACATTAGTTTATGCCAAAACACAGTATTTTGCCAAAAAACATGCAGTTGCCTTGCTTTATTTATGCTCAATGTGCCCTTTTTCCCTTTATTATATTCATTTTGCTCATTTCATCTTTTTTTCATGTTTATTATACCTTTCTGGTGCTCATTTTACTCTAAACACATTTTTTTACTGTAACCATGCTCATTTTGTAATTCCGAGGTAATTCCAAACCCCTTATGTGCTTTTCTGATAATCATTTTATCAGATATCTTAATTTTAAACATGTCATTTAATTAATAACCTTTCTGTGCCTCCTGTTTGCTTAATAGTGCATTCTGTGCCCTTGTAATGCTCAATTTTATCCTTTTCAATAAATAAATAATTTGTGCAGGTTTTCATTACCTTTGGATTGTTTCTGACACGTTTTTGTACTCTGTTCAATTAGTTTACTTTCACTGTTAACTCTGCACTTCATAGCTCTGAAAATCAGTCTCTGGAATCCCAGTTATGGCAACATGTTGCTCATCTGGTCAGGATAAAACAGATGAATATTCGTGGGTTCTGTTTAAGCAGCTTTATTATGTACAAACAAACACATCAGAATTGAGGCTTAATACCTTTAACTTAGATAAACTTATAAACAAACTAGCTATCACACTCATGCATGCCCACTTTCTGGCTGCACTCTCAAAATGCCGCACATACTATTCTACAGTCATAACTATCATAGACATCAAGCAATTTCCCACTCTGGATACAGTCAGACAAAGAATTCTTACTAGTTGGTCCCTTCCAGATATTTCCATTATTCCTCTTTTGATGGCTGAGATCTAGTAAAAAGGTAGAATTTTTAGATGGTACCCTGTTAAGCACAGGTGTCTAAATAATCTGAACATCTGTTACATGTTTATATACAAACGATATGGTTTTCCTTTTAAAACTTTTAGTTATATTGAGTTGAACCTTTCATTTACTGGCAGCTGGCATAAATGACAAATGAATAGTAACAAGTCTAGGCCTTATCCCTACACCTGCCAGGTGTGTTTACTGAGGATTATTTCCATGCTAGGAGAGAGGCTATAGAACCAATGCAGTATGTGGAGGTAAGTCTAGCAAAACCTAGCTGGCAATTTATAACCTGATACAGATATTCTAGTTCCCTTTCCAGCACTGAAGTGATGTTCCATGTCCCATGACCCATCTTCCTAAAGAAAGATGTAGGCTCCTGTCTGTGACTTGACTGTAACTGCAGATGATTGATAAAAAAGCAGCAAATAAGTATATAACAATGATAACCTTTTAGCATTATAGACAATTCACTGTTTCACCAGTATTAAAAATTCATAAACAGGAATATATTTATATCAGTGTTTTTTTAATCTACTCCTCTCTTCAATTTTATTCATAGTAATGCATGTCCCAAAACCTTGTTCAGTACCTGAGAAGAAATATACGGGACTTGGCATCATGCGATACCTATGAACATACCTCAAACAATCTGATTTGAAAAATAAGTAAATAAATACGCGATAGTCCATAGACAGCTTCATTAATAAGATCCCTGTCACAATGATGCAGTGTTACAACAGTGGTGCATTTAGTCAGAAGCCAGTTCAGCCACACCTTATAATCAGGCTTTGTCAGTTTTCAGGATCTAAGAATGGCCATTATAGCTTAGCTAGAAGCTAGATACCATCTGAGGTCCAAGAAGGGCTATACCCTACTTTTAATACTTTTAAAAATTTAGTAGATTTCCTAGCATGAGGATACAATGTACTTTAAGACTGACATACATGGCACATCTAAGACATGGGACAAAACTTCAGAATACCTCCGCACTTGCCAGGTGGGTGATAAGGTAAGCAATGATGTCCAACAGAGGAACCCTTGCTGAAGTAATTGTGGATGTACTTGGAGGTTTTAACCATCAGACATCCATCCCTGGGCAATGTACTTTTTTACAGCTGGATATCAGTGTGCGCACAAAACTGCAGTCTTGAAATATGGATGGGGAGGAAATACATTTATTAGAGAGGGCACCTTGTGGTTTTAGCCCTTCTACACACAAACCTGCTGCTCATTGTGTTAACACTTCACTACTTCACTGGTCGATTCATTAGTCTTCTCATCAGAGTCAAGATAAATCCTAGTGTTTTATGAGTTTTATGAATTAATGCTCATATAACTGCTTTAATAATTGTTAGCAGCTACTTATCACGTGCTCTTTTTTGCATTAGACTACTCAAAGTGTTTTGAAATTGTTTATTTTACCACTGTGAGGATCACATAATATAATGACAATATATTTTGTACCATATGGTGTAAGTGCAGTGAGTTTAGATATACAACCCAGGTGATTAAGGGATTGAATCCAGCTAACAGATACTGGTCTTGTATTTAAAACTTAGAGAGGTTTGGAACTTTGAATAACTAGTGTTTCATCAAAAAGGAAAGATAATTTAAGTATTTCAGTTCTACTTAAATGTCTAAGTAGTACTTGTAGTGACTTGTGTGATGACACTTCTTTGTACATTTCTGCTGTCTTCCACGTTTTAGACAAAAAAAAATATATCTGTTTGAATTTTATAGTTTGTTCTGGGAACTTAGTCTTGTATATTAATTACCTAATCAAAATGCTGAGGAGCAGACCAGGAATGTCCGATCGTATCAGCATAGAACAGTTTTTCAATGTTCAAACTCAATAAAGCTGGAAGCCAAAAACAAGTCCGGGATGTAAGTCATGGGGACAGGAGAAGAGCTGTATGGTCTTAGTGAAGAATTCAAGCAACTGGAGTCTGATTTTCTGAAGCTGAAAAAGCTTCAGACACAGAAACAACACTTCGAAGTCTGTATAGCGAGAAGAATTATACCACAAGGTCTGAGGGTTTTAAAGATGCACACAACGGGAGCAACCTACCCTGAATTGCTGTATAAGTAACAGCAATTAAATATAGAGGTGAGCATAAAGTACATGACATTACTGAACAAGTTCTTTTTGCCTGAGGAGGAGAACCTCAGTGATAAAATTAGAGTGAGGCAACAGTTTATTTTAAGAAAGTATCCAGCTGTAGTGGTACATAGCTTGATGATGTTTACTTATTTGAGAAAAAACTTTTAGAACAGAAATGTAATAAATTACAAATAGACACTGTGGATTTCAGGACTGGACATGTGTTCACTTGGCCCAGAACTAACTACAATAGAGACAATGGGCAAAGTAGAAGGGTTAACAATACTACTTCTACTTCTAGCACTCGGAATGAAGCCACTGTTAAGCTGGTTCCGAACAGTGACTCTAGTAATGCTTGCAGTAATGTGAATGTTTTACAAGGTCAAAATACTGGCATTATCAATGATATGGTTGATTTACACATGATGAATAGTAATGTTAATTTGAGTGTTACTATTAGTGATCACTGTAATAATAATGAACAGTTGTCATAGAGTACCGCTGGGGTTGATTCAGCTCAGACGACTGAAATTAGAGAAGGTATAGTTATTTGAAGCCTAGTTGATTTGAATGGGAGTACTTTGGATAGAGCCCTTATATTGAATGTAGATAATAAACATGTGGAAGAATTAATACCCTCAGTGAGAAGGAAGGTTTTGAATCCCCAATCACAGGAAGGAGCTACTGGTCATACCCCTTTCCCCATCAACAATATTTACAGGGGAGGGAGGAACAGATCAAAGAGACGAGTGAGACAGAAAAGGAAGGTGTCAGGAGAGGAGCATTTGGGTCCAACCCTCAAGAAAATGTGGGAGAAAGTACCCAGACATTAGTATGGAATATCTCTAGTAGGGTTTTAACCGAGGAAGAATTAGAAGTTTTAAATAAAGGGCTTTCTTTCATACCTTCTGTTAGAAGTGACATCACTGATTTGGTTACAGATGTCAAGTTATTTGGGCATAATGTGCAACTTAAACTAGATTATGGCACTCGGCCGATGACTTCAGTAAGTCCTATTTTTAAGAAACTGAGCACCTATGTCCCTACCTTGAATCCTTTATTGGATGCATTTATCAAGTTGGTTGAGGATGACCTATATAAGTTGGATATAGAAAAAGGAAGTGGTTTGGTAATTTATCACCCTAAATTGAGGACTGCACTTAATAAACTTAGGAGTGACAATATGATAATGATTAGGCCTACGGATAAGGGAGGACCTATTGAAGTTATGGACAGGGTGAGGTATCAGGATACTATGATAAATATGTTGAGTGGTGATAGATTTTACCTTAATATTTCTATGGGAGATATAGAGAATAAGGTCTTACGTATTTATGATACATTAGATGACTTACATAGAAGCAAGATAATTAGTTTAGAGTTGTTTCACTTCTTTTTTGTAGAAAATCCTTTAATTCCTGTTATCCAAGGCTTACCCAAGATCCATAAGGACCCTGTTTCTCCCCCCATGAGACCAATTGTAGCAGGCAGAGGGTGGATTACTGAACCCATGTCTTTATATATAGAAACGTTTTTGAGACCAGTGGTAGAGAAATTCCCCCATATCTTGAAGGAAATTAAACAGTTTCTACTTATGTTATATAATAGAATGGTTACATTGTCAGATGCTTTTGTTTATAGGCTTGTTACTTTGGATGTACAATTCTTGTTTACTGTCATACCTAATGGGAAAGGCATAAAGAGCATACATAGATGTTGCATTGAGGAGACAGATTATACAGTAGTACAGATAGATCTAATGTGTGCCTTATTGGAGATTATTCTTGAGAATAACATGTTTTTGTTTAATGATGTTCCCTATATTCAAAAGGATGGCATGGCTATGGGCACTTTGTGTGCCAATAGCTACGCCAACCTGTTTATGGCAGTCTGGGAGAAGGAGAAATTGTTTCAGTTAGGCAGTTTCAAAAACATGTTGTATTTTACACCCGCTTTGTATATGATCTCTTCCTGTTATGGGCAGGAACTGATCTGGCACTACGAAGCTTTTTGGATGAAGTGAATTCACTTACAAATATTTAAAGTTTACCATGGAGGAATCAGATAGATGGATATCTTATTTAGATGTGTTTGTGGAACGTCTACCTAGTGAATTGCTTAACACAGGTGTATTTAGGAAATCTTGCTACAAAAATACACTTTTACACAGGGATAGTATGCACCCCAGGTATGTTTTCAGGAATATTGTTAGGGCAGGCGATACATGCCTCTAGATTGAACTCTACAGATGATGGTTTCATAAAGGAACTGGCTGGTTTACAAAATAGGCTGGTTGAAAGATCCTATAGTTTAAATGAAGTTATAGCAGGCTTTGAAGGTATTAATTTGTTAAGAAGGGATGTAGCTGCCCCTTATTTTGCTGATAGTGGTGGTACTGTTAACTTAATAGAGCCCAAGGTAGATAGTTAGTAAGAGGCAATATAATTATGCGGTGAGGTTGTCGCTTAATTATACACAGGACATTAGTGAAGTTAGTGAAGTTTTAATCAAGAATTGGGGGATTCTTATGGTGGACCCACACTTGAAAGAGATTGTAGGTGATAGACCCTTTTTCCAGTTCAGGAATAGGAAGAACCTACAAAGACTGTTATGTTATCCGAGGGCTACTTATATGGATATTAGAGGCACTTCCTCTTTGGGTACTACACCCCTTGTAATAGTTGTAACTATTGTGGTTATTTAAATAGTGACCTTGTATTTGTGCATCCTGTCACAGGGAGGAGATTTAGGTTTGATTCTGTAGCTACCTGCACAACAGAACATGTTGTTTATCTTGCCCGTTGTATAGCATGCCCTGTGTTTTATGTAGGAAGAATGGATAGAAGACTATGGGACAGAATTAGAGAACACCTATACCATATACGTATTAGATCAGTTAAGAATGCCCTTTCTAAACATGTCTTGGACACTGATTCACAACATTCCTTTAGGTTTTAAGTGTTGCAAGCCAAGTCAACACTATTAAATTAAGGGGGGGGGGGGCATAAGGAACTACACTGAAAATATAGAGGTTAAGTGGATTATAAGGTTACGGGCGGAGCAGAAGCCTGGATTGAATTATAAAATATCAGTTAAACCAGTATAAAAAGCAGGAAGTTAGTAGTGAAATTTTAAATGTTTTCATTGTAGATTTTTATATTTATTTTATAGACACATGTTAAGTTTCTCTTATTTTAAGTGATCCTAATAGAGAAACAGAAGTAAATGATTTTTAATGCAATATGTGATGTGCCTTATTAATGGATAAGCAATTTTATATTTTTGAACATACATTTTGAATAGATTCTAAATATGTTTTTTTATTGTTTTCCTGTTGACAGATATGCTATGTTACAGGTTGTTTCTTGTATACTGAGATGTACTAATGTTTTAAGAATAATTAGCCAACAGGATATGATGTCATAATTGTAGTGATTAATGTGAATATAAATTAGTTCTGTACTGTGAGTGCTTTTTGGCTTGAAGAAACCCACATGGGTGAAAGCGCTTGCCATTGCTTGCAATAAACCATTGGATTTTAGTCTGTACATAGACTTGTTTTTGGCTTCCAGCTTTATTGTTTGAACATTGAAAAACTGTGTTTTATGCTGATACGATCGAACAGTCCTGGTCCGTTCCACAGCATTTTGATTGGGTGTTTAATTTTTTATTTTTTTCTATTTTTGCGAGAGGAGCGCTTGCTTCTTGGTCATTACCTTTGTTTGTCTTGTATATTAATTAGCTGATATGGGAAGACTGTCGCCGGATTCACGAAACCTCCGTGTAAGACTAAATAATCATTTAATATGTTGAGTGCACGCTGACTTCACTCCAAGTCTAACACGGACCGTGCAGGAAGGCAGGGGGCGTGTCTGACTGCTGAGCAGTCCAAAGGTCCATGCCCCTGCAGGTGCCTGAATAGTGAAATGTCAACACACATGAGCGAGTCCGCTCAAATGTCAACATACCCAACACTACACTCCCTCACAATGTAAACCACCAGTAGAGTAATAAAATGTAAAATATAAATATTTTTTTTTTCTAATTCCCGATATAGCTGCCCGTATTTGCGCGTGTTTGCGTGGGTGTGCCCATAGCTCAGCTAGAGTAAGCAGTGTTGACATTGAAGAGCATAATAACAAATGTTTATGCAATTCAATCCAAATAGCAATAGCGTAGTGGTAGAGCCTTCACACAAAGAGGAGGCATTCACAGTTCGAGTCCCACCACTCCACTCTCAATGTTATGTTTTAAATCAGCATATGAAATAATTCCTGACATATATATGACTAAAATATTACTAAAAAGCATTGAAATGGCCTACGTATCAGTGAACAAAATGTATATAAATGCCTGTAGCTAAGCAGTGCTTTACCCAGTGCAGTCTAGTTGCCCACAGCTAAGCAGCATTTTACCCAGCACAATCTAGTTGCCCACAGCTAAGCAGCGCTTTATCTAGCACAATCTAGTTGCCCACAGCTAAGCAGTGCTTTACCCAGCGCAGTAAGTTTGCGCAGAGCTGCACACTGTGCTAACCTGCGCACCATAGGTCAATGTGGAGCAACATCGGGCAGCATGGAGCAAAGTTGCCTAAACACAGCCACACCCCCTAGCCTGTCTGGACAGTAGTAAAATAAAATGCAATGACAAATTTCGAACCCGGGACACTGTGCACCATAATCAAGGTACTGAACCACTAAGTCATGACAGCTTACGATAAACATACACTGTTAACATAAATATACTTATAAAAGGTAGATTAACCATTGCTAAGCAGGTCTGCAGTCAGCCGAGAAATTCCAAAAATGGCCAATCACAAAAAAGCTTGGGAAATGCGGCATATTTAAGCTGCATAGGCCGGAATACTCGCCATAACTGATTGTAGCCCACATCTGCAGTTAGAAAGTCTTGTGCTGGAGAGGGTACTCGCTTTCGAGTGCAACGCTGGAGCATCAACGAGTCAAAATACATGGTTTGGCTCCTAGTCCATCATCATGAGTTTTGACTCCTGCAGGGCCAGTTTCAAGGGACGGAGTATAAGGCAGAGGCTTGGAACCAGTTGGCTCATGAACTCAACAGTGCCACAGGCGTCCCTTGGACTGGAGAGCAGGTCCATCACCACCATGCAGACCTGAAGAGACAGAAGCAAAACCAATGGATCCAGGAGGCCCGTCATATGCAGGATGCCCCACTACTGAGTAGGTAGCCATGGAATGCAGTATGTAAGACATACTAATATAGTCTAAATAATGGATAGGTATGTCTCAATATCCTTTCATTTACTTCACAGCTGCAGATGTCCGTGCTGTGAATCAGCAAGCCTATGGAGATAGGCTGTTAAGGCTGCACCACCAGGCAGGTTAGTATTTATTCTGCATGTATTGTTATATAATATATGTGAGAGAGCATGAAAAAAGTGTTGTAGCCCAATAATACAGCTATAAAATGCCCTGAATAAATTATCTGCATGTACTGTTATATAACATAAGTCAGAGAGCCAGAAGAGTGTAGTAACCCATTAATAAAGGTAAAATATGTCTAAAAAATACTATCTCTGCATGTACTGTCATATAAAAAAGTGAGCAAGCCTGAGAAAGAGTGTTGTAACCTATCAATAAAGGTATAATATGTCCTGAATAGGTCTTCCGTATGCACTGTAATATCAAATAAAGGAGAGAGCCAGTAGAAAAGAGTGTTTAATGTAATTAATAAAGGTATAATACTTGGATTGTGTCTGTGTCACTTACTTTGAAATGTTGCTGTACCCTTGCATTAAATAAATAGTACTGTTGTATTAAGTGCTGTCAACCCACAGTTGTGCAGTCCCATATAAAGTGGATGAAGGAAGTGCCAGTAGCTGTGAAGCATATAACAGTGCTCAACAGTTGGTAAATGGCTGTCATGCATAGCTAAATCTGGCACACGAGAAGCTTGTCAAGGTTTTCCCCAGAAATGTGAGTGTGCTACATGAAATGTAGGGTTCTGTAGAAATTTCACAGAAAATGTCACGTGTACACATCCAGATATGCAGATACATAAATATAATAATAAAATATAACAATGCAGCAGTAACATCTGCATCTTGGACAGTTAGTATGTCAGATATAGTTCAGGTATATAATGAACTAGCCAAACCCATTACACAATCTAATGCATGTTGCCTAGTGTAATAATACATGTAGGGGATATACACCTGCAGTCAATAGGAATGTAGTGTAGAGTAAAAGTACTAATAAGATGTTAATGGATGTTTCTTTTTTTACCCCTACTCCATGTGCATAAACAATGCAATTCCACACTTCAATGGGTATGTGTAATCTCATAACATTTGTTGGGACATATGTCCTATTATTCTATAAAAATCTGATTTTTCTTTGATGCATGTGCCCTGTACAAACACCATGATCTTGGTGGCCTGTTGCCACCAATCATCCCTGCATGCTGTTGTAATGTCCACTGTCATTCAATATATGCATGTGTTATGCTTGCTGTTCAACTGTTGTAACCCTGGTGCGTTGGGTTAATGGGAATATTACTGCATGCTGTTACAACTAATTTGGAATGCTGTTGTCTATGTTGTAATTAAACACACCTAATCACAGAACGTATGGGAAGGCCGGTCCCAGTGAACCCACCTGTCCCTCCTCAGCTGGCAAGTGCACCTGGCACCAGCATGTCTGGTGCCCAGCCCAGGCTACCCTCCTCTGTTTGTCCTGTGCCACCTTCAGGTGGAAGCGCTGCAGGGGATGGGGCTCGCCCCCCCCTGCAAGCGTGGGTGGAGAAGGGCCACCTGTCACCCTTCGAAGGGTCCGGGTTGTGGTGTGTAGGGAGATCCAGCATTTAGTCGCTGATCCCCTACACCAGCTCGAGGCGAGAGTGGCATGACTCATGGGTGAGCCTGCCCCTCCTACGCACCCCCAGCACAGCCACCCTTGAGTCTGTGAAGGTTCAGTGGTGACTGCCCATGTGTGGGGATCTCAGTCCCACTGTTACCATCTGTGGGCTCATGGGCTTGCGATTTCCAAACATCCGTCCCCATCAATTGTGTTCACCCACCCCATGTGCCATACTCCACCCCTGTATGCATCTTGTTTGTCTTGTCTGTTTACCTCTCCAACCTACCTCCCCAAATATACCTACTTCCTCTACCTCGCATTCCACTTTCACCTGAAAAAAAAAAAAGGGCAATCTGTACCCACAAAAAAATTGCGCCCCATACATAGCTGCCCATTTTGCACACGTCTGCTGGACATGTAAACTGAGAATTGGCAGTACAACATACTTTGTTGTCCACACCCCTCTCTCAGGGGTGGAAGGTATCAAATTTCACTCCAAATTTGTAACATATGCACAGCTATTGCTGCTAAAGAAATGGGCAGCTATGGACCTTCCCTACACCCATCCTGCACATCCTGAGCTGGTTTCTCTACTGTCTTTACCTTTTTGTGCCCTCTGTTTCACCACTTTCCTATCTCCCCATTTTCTTTTCTCTCAAAGAAATGAGCGCGGGGGTTAGTGGGAGTAAGCACTTTTAAGCAGTAGTTAGTGGGTTAGAGCAAGTGTGCGCATGTGTGCGCTTAGCTAAGCATCACGCAAACTCATGCAATCCTGCTTACAACTGCTTAAAAGTGCCTTAATCACTCTGTATGTCAGGGCCCTTGTTCTGTTCAGCATCAAAATAAAACACCTCTGTTAGTCTCGAACCCCAGACCTTGGACACACTTGACTGCATGAAGTACCACTAAGCTACAGCAGATATACAATAACTTGGTGCTGAAATAAATATATCATGCAAAACAATGAGTGAATGTAAATGAAAAATAGGAAGGCCATAACACAAAGCTTGTTCTGTGGATCTTTACCAGCAATTGTTGTGGAATTGCATTACATGACTGTGATAAAAGAAGCCGCCATTCTAACAGCAAATACTGTTATTGAGGCACTTTACAACCACCACACAGTATCATAGCAGGGCAAACACTGGCATATCTGATTAGGGCAGAGGCCATACTTCCTGATTGTGAAACATATTTTAGCTGTGTCCCTCTGAATCCCTCTGAAAGGTACTGACGTTAGTCAGAGAGGTGGTGTATTACACAATGAATAATGACAATAATAACAGTAGACACCGCCTGTACTTCATAAAAGGAGTACTAATCCATATGCACTGCTTCAATCAAGTCTACACTTACAGTCTCTATCATTTGGAAGGTGTACCTCACTTTTAACTACCTATCCCTGACTCCAAGCAAACATGTATCTGAGTGTTTCATAGGCCTGGCAGAGGCACAAACACGCAGGCATATCAGCTTATCTGCTGTTACACACTCTGCAAATAGCTTTGGGAGGACTTCCACAAGCATACCCTTATGTAGTAGTACAACACAGAAATACCAAAGAATGTAGCCATGTACTGGTAGCAACTGACTGTAACAATGCCATTGTACCAGTGCTGAAAACACCTGTGGGTTGCAGAGCAAAGAATAACAGGCTAACATTTGCCTACCATCTGGATAGGTTTGCAGTTGGGAACTATGCAGATAGACCACCTGCCTTGATAAACTAACAGGTATACACCAATCCTTTAAGTCCAGTAAGATAACACTCACACAATAAGACGTAATTCTCTCTGCATGCATCCCCCCCAAAAAAAATTTAAATATATGTGTGTGTTTAGGGTCTACCAAGGATGGAGGTAGACATACTCAGTAGTGGAATTGTCCAGTTTACCTGAGAATCATGTGCTAATGTCAACAATAATAATAATACACAAACCCTGCAGAAGTGAGTACATCAATATGCACAGTATAACAGTTCACAAACAGTTCATGTGCCAAAAGAATACTTCTCAATAACTACTTTTGTATGGCAGTTAATTACATAAGTAGAAAAGAAACTACATACTCACATATATCTTGTGTAAGCAATTGTAGGGGTGAGTTAAACTCTACACTGATAGCTCTGCACTGGAAGTGGCAACAGTCAGGTCTGAGTACATCACTGTCTACACCTCTAGCTTCAGATATAAGAAGCATACCAACCTTCTGAATTAAACAGTGTCCACAGCAAAGAAGTATGGGCCCCACTCTGGAAATCTGAAAGGGCTATGCCTACAAAACTTAGCAATTTATAGCATCGGGTTGCTATGACAGTGAGTACTGCAATTACCACAGAGCAGGCTGTATGCATTTACCAAATGATGTGCACCAATTGGTGCAGAGGGCATCACATGCACATGTGCAGATACCTAAAAAAGCAGACTGTACTTGCTATCCCCACATGCAATCATTACATTGCATGTGTTAAAGCATCAGTGAACCTGGGGAGGAGTAACAAAGCATTATTACTTAATAGCACAAAAGTTTAATTAAGTAAAAAGAGTTGACTGAATTACTAACCAAATATATTCATTAAGAAAAAAAAAAGTAATTAATAACCAAAAGAAATTAAGTAAAAGCAATCTTTACATAAGTAATACAAAAAAAAAATATCTGTCAAAACATACACAGACGGACCTGAAAGTGACAAACAGGTATGTGACAGATATGTGGTTACCGGCAAGTAGTAGATGTTTATGAAGAGTACTGTAAATACTTTGAAACATGCATATGTGGCAGCAGTAGGTATGTATGCACTGATGCCATGCATGGCTACTGCCATGGACAAATTAGTGTGTAGCTGTGTGCAGTGGGACATAACTGTGACATATGTAGCTCAGCATTAAATGTCAAACATCTGATCATGTCATCTATGTTCTGTACAGTACTGTATATAATGGCTGTTTGGGGGAGTAGTGCAAACAGCTATATAAACCTGGATGTGACAGAGTAACACATGCATGATAGTCATATAATGTGTAGGTTAGCATTGGCAACTGCTGTACCAGGCTAGTATAGTAATGTAGCATTAGCAGCTATAAATACTCCCTGTAATATTACTGTTATGCACACATGGTCATCCGTGAGGTCTACAGACTTACAACAGTGTGGACATTGTGTGTGTTTGGCACACACACATGGAGAGATATTTATGTGTCAGATATTTTAGCATCTTAACATGTGCATAGAGCAAGGGACATACTGCAACTGTTTGTGAAGGGTGGACATATATATGTTTGTGAAGGTTGTTATGTGCATATTGCCATGTAGGTTGTAGTGTGTGGCAAACAAGGCAGCATGCAGTGCTGGTATATGACATGTGGTGTTTAAACGCTATGGGTATGATTTGTTAAGTTTTTAGTCTTTCAGACAGGGAGTCCTGCTAAAGATACATGGGCTGAGAATACCTTCAATGCATTCTGCACAAGACTGTGCAAAATTATTACATAACTGTATCCCTCTCAACCTTTGCATAATTGATATTCCCACAATGAAAGGTGGACTGTATATGTGCCTACATGTAAATCTATATGTACACCAATGGATGTTTATATGTACGCTCACGCTCAATGTTGTAAATGTATTGACATCCCTTTTGTTAAAAACCTTGTACCCATGAACTAACACATAGGTGGTAGTCTACTCAACTCCAAAAGTATGATAAGAGACCATGGGACACAGGTGGACAGTAGTGTCCCTTTTGATAATCACAGTGCCACACTAGTCATGTAAACTGTGTACGGTCCACATGTCATCAGAAAAGGTGTATCATCCATGGAATAAGAGGTCAGTGTTCCACTCTACTCATCAGTCATAAAACCCATCATAGATTACAATGACCCTTTTGGTATGTACCTCAGAAGACATCTACAGCAACTGTAGATGCCAGGCACAAACCCCACAAAGTATATTACCAGACTCAAACAGATGCCCTATGCAGACTGTCTTACAAAACCACAGCTACACTGTGTCGCATACCACCTACCCAGAGCCAACCTCTGCCTAACATAGAAAGCTATGCCAGACACACAGGTGTTGGACATGTTCCATGTAAACAGATCAAAATCCCTACAAGCTGCACACTGTACTGATCTAAACCTTGTAATGTCATAAAAGCAGAACATGATGGAGTGGTACATTTTCATCTCAGACACATACCATACTCTGGAACTAACTACCTATCAATAGCAAAGAAAGGTCCTCATTAGCAGTCGTCATGAATAATCATGATGAATAGATGTGAGATAGGAAATACAACCCAGGAATCACCTCTGTGGCTCTGCATGACAGGGGCACATGAACTTAAATTACATGGGTGTTGAAGGGCAAGGTACCGTATGACTAGGCTTCTATAGGCCCTATGGCTAATAGTGTATGAGCTACCTAGGACCTGATACACACACGCATGTACATGTTGCATTAATTGCTATGTGAGGTTGACTGAGTGTGATGGTGAATGTGTAGGTGAATGTGTCAATGTTGTGTATATGTGTGTTAGCCTAGTGGGAAACTGTTTATATCATGGTATGTAGTGTTCTAGCTGTGATCACTGCAAAAGATATGTATGCTATTGCTAGGCAGGAAAAGCAGTATGACATACGGTGTGACATAGTCTCATGGTGTTGACTGGTGTGTGCTATTGTAGTCTAAAGCAGTACATGTATGCTTATTGATTGTTAACATTAGTGAATACATATCCCATATGAACTGTAGTACTACCTGAAGCTGTAGGCCTAAACAGCACAGTATGGTGTATATCCACATTGCTTGCCAACACTGTTTTGTTTGTTACCTGTAGTCCTCACACATTACATACCTCAGGAATAAGGTTTAGTAAGTGCTGACACACAGTACTGTATGGTACACAGGTAAAGCTCATCTGGGTTGCCATACCTTTGTGTCTTGTAGGTATGCCTGATGTGTGTAGGTATGCTTGTAACATGGTCTCGGTTGTATGTGTGTTACAGGACATAAGTGCATATCTAGCGACATGTATAGTGTAGTACAGAAGTATGCCACCTATATTGATGAATGTGCAAATATGTTGCTTAGGGGTTTGTTATCAACAAGTATTGTGGTCTACTGGTAGTACTATAACTGTACTTTACAATCATTTCAATGGATGACATATCTCTGTATGCATTAGCTTCATATATACCTCCTGTGGCTAGGTGGTGCATTGTGTCACATACAGTGTGCCATGTGCTCTTGTATAATCTTACATACTGGTTTCACTTTGTTGCTGTGCAGGACATGGTTTAATATATAGAAAGTGGCAGGCACTGTCAGGCAGTTGTGGGCTGAGCACTGATTTGTGGTATTAAAAGTGTGTATCTACTGACAGCCAATAGGTTGCTATATATGGCATTTCATTGATATCTGTAATTTAGAATGTTAAGTGTGCCACATGACTTGCTCACTTAAATTGTTCAGTTGTCTTCTAGGGACATGTCTCACCATCGCAACCCTGCATATTCCCCTGAAGAGGAGGAAATCATTATGTCCACCCTAGTACAACATCACACCCTACTGTTCTCCAGAACCAGCCAGGACCAACATGAATGCACTGCATTGTGGCAAGATGTTGTCCGTCAGGTTAATGACGTAGGCATGCATAACCAGACTTATGAGCAGGTACGCCATCACTGCAGTGATTTAACTAGACATGCCCGGCAGCATGCCTGCGATGTCCACAGACAACAGCTTGCCACAGGTGGTGGTGTAGCATTACATCCGCCCCTCACCAGAATGGAAGAGCTGCTCCTCAGCGTGGTGGCTCCTGGACAACCACTACAACAGACGTGTCATCAGGGAGGCCAGAGTCACCCAGTAAGTTGACTGCGAGCGTGCAGGTAACATGCCATATCTGTAGACTACTGTTAGCTTGATTGTTAGAACATGCAAATGTCAGCTATCTACTGTGTATTTGGAAGATGTGAAGCCTGGTGTTGTGCAATACTGATAATTTTGAACATAATCTGTATGCCTGTGACTGTCAACCGTTGTACTACTGTAAAATTGCAAAGTCATAGCAGCAATGCCACAATTGTTGACACTGACAAACTGTCTCATATCCTTGTAGGTCCCTCTGGTGTGACAGCAAGACAGCAGACCCATGCTGGTGAGTGTTCTACATTTCATATGGCAAATAACATGTGCATGTCATAGGTGGGTTTTAGGCCATTTACACATGTACAACACCTACACATAATGCATGGTCTGCAGCTTTCCTGTGGGACTATGCACATCCCGGTAGCATGAGTGTCTGCCTCAAACACATGCTATACACAGAGCATCCCAAACCATTGTGGTACACTGTAGTGGACATTGTATAGGCAGAGTCAATACACATGCACACAACATACACCACCTTGTCATACGCCGTACATGTCAATATCATACACATGGCGTATGTAGGCACCTGCTGTAAGGTCAGGCTTCAGTATCCCAAATGTCATCCACACAGCACACATACTATACCTGAGGGGTAGAGGCCTATCATGTGGCATTGCAAAACTCTTCAACAAAGAAGATATTCATGTTAGACAATGCTCCCTATTGAACACCTTACATACCCATGTAACAACTGCCTGTGAAATGGTTAATGTAGCCACAGTGTAGCAGTTCAGGTACAGCAAGATAGTTGCCAGTGTGGCACACATTAGTAGCCTTGGGTGACCACATGATGCTGCCTGATGATGGCTCCTGGTACTACACTACATGCAGTTACAGTAACCACAGTACTACACATAGCATTCATTGCTATACACCTGACAGTTGTGTGCATCCATCCATGGCATGTATACCTGTGAGTGATGATGCACAGGACGTTGAAAAGCATTTAGTACTTGTTGTGTCCATGCACACATTGTGTTCCAGGGTGAGGCCAATCATTGAACAATACACATGCATCAAAGACATATATAATGTTATTAACAAGGACTCTCTACACTCGCACTGCATGCTGTTGAGCAGCACACATCCTGCATGCTGACACGTGTGATAGGACTCTTTGGCTTGTGATACTGTACTCCACCATCAACCACTAATGGGTATGTTCTGGATTGCTGTTGGTGTGTGTGTGTGTGTGTGTGTGTGTGTGTGTGTGTGTGTGTGTGTGTGTGTGTGTGTGTGTGTGTGTCTACTTTAGTGAGTAGTGTATTTGTGTTCATGTGTGCATGTGTTCATTTGTGCATGTGTACATGTGTTCATGTGTACATGTGTTCATGTCTGCATGTGTGCTAACATCATGTACAGATTGTAAAGTGTGTTTCCTGTCTTCCACTCGCAGGTGCCAAGCTTGTGTTGGTTGAGTGCAGCAGGGAACCTGAAGACACTGCCACAAGTAGTGGAAATGATGATACATGTGTTGTAGCACAGGCAGGTTTGACAGGGTCTGTCATTGGTCCGCCAATCGACAGTACACAGCTTTCCACACCATCTATGCACACATTCATACTGCCAATACATCCCTCATCACCAATGGCCTTAGCTGAGGGACAGCATACAGTAGGCATTGACCAGGATAGTGTGGTATCTATGGCACATGCATCCCCTCACAGCAGCCATACCCAGATTCCTGGAATGGTACCACATAGGCGGGTGGCCAGGGGTTCTCGTAGGAGCACTGCTGGTCATAATGCCCCTGGCAGACGTGCCCCCACAGGACTTACAAACTCAGGTATGTTCTGGGCTGCAATGCAGGCACAGGCATGTATGGAACGGTACACCAGACAGGGACTGAGGGCGCAGAGGGACCATAACACTGCTATCAATGACAGTATCTGTGACCTTGTGGGTGCAGTGCGTCACTACACTGAGGTCATTGATTGACGTTGGGGGGAGACATAAGATGTCCTCCGCAATGTGATGTCCATGTGCCAGGACAGTGCAGGATGGCCAAGACGTCGACATGGATGTATGCCAGTAACATCATCAGCTGGCAGTCATCACGGACAACACACAAGTCAAAGCCGCTCCCATAATGGCTGTACCAGCACCAGCAATTTTGGAGCAGGCCTGTCTATAGACAGTCATAGAAGACCATGTGCACGTGGCTCTGGCCAGTCCCAGCAGGGACATCGTTCCAGTCGACATCCCTCTGCCTCTGATGATAGTACCCAGTCAGGCTTAGTACCCAATAATGTCCATTGCACCCCTGCCAGGCACAGGTACCGTGTCTGTGGCCAGAGACAGTGATCTGTAGAGCCTGGCAGGTTCAGTCTGTGGCTGTCCCACAACCTCCCGTATATGGCAGCCACATGGTGGAACTGTGTGCATGCTGACACACACACACACACACACACACACACACACACACACACACACACACACATAATCCAAACACATAGGGCTAACACATACACACACACATTACATCAACATTGACCCATGCTGTACTGTTGTCCCTCGCACACACACACACACACACACACACACACACACACACACACACACACACACACACACACACACACACACATGTCAATTGGATGGGTCAGTGTCGGGCTCTGGCAAACCAACAACACACCCTGTGCATATGATGAAACTGTGCCACCTCCTGTCATCTGTAACATTGATGCAGGAACAAGCTAACATGGTGCTGATGCACAGGGTGACTTTATAACAGTGTAGCAATGTTAGCATGTTGTCAACAGTACAGTGTAATGATTTCCCTGTAGGTATATCTGAGCAGACATGATGCATTAAAGCTATGATTATCAATGTAGTATTGTTTACAACAGTGTAAATTCCAATAATGTATTGTCCGCCCATATGCCACTTGGCTGATGTGTGTAGTTTTGGCAGCATGTGTCGCTGAGTGGGCATTATGTGTGTGATGTGTGCAGTACAGATTTGCAGGTGTACATTTGTGACCATGGTGGAGGTGCACTGTCTGCATGTACATGCATAGTGGACACATGGGAAGGGTGACATGCCCTGTATTACACAGTGTCATGACTTAATTGTTTCTATTGGTGGACAGTATGCATTTTAATACACATATGTTTTAACTTGGGTACACATGTTTGTATGACATGGTTTGACACTATGCTGTGGGTGATACTGTTACTATCTGTCATTGGTTTGCATTCTGGCATAGCCTGACTATGACCAATCGTTAGATGATGTCTTGACTACTGACACACAGATGTAGGTAACTCATTAGCATTTCTGTCCGTCTGATGCTATACAATACCAGTAACCAGTGGTATTGACCGCCACCCATTCCTGGGACCACTCCTGTTTGGCATATAGCCCTCTTAGGTACAAGCAAACACACTAGGGATACGTCCGTCCACATCTGGAAATGCATACAGTGGCCTACAATGCATTCTCTGGATGAGACACTTATCCTCCACAAGGGTATCATACAGACAGATACCTGTTGTCCAACCCATGCTGTAAATCTGTAAGCCAAATATAGCATAGTCATCCACATTTATTTAACATTGTATCCCGACAGTACCAGATAGGTAGTAGCCCCAAACATGTAGAACGGGTACCGATGTGTACATACAACCAAGTGTTATGTCATCTGTCCTTTGGTATTCACATTTCCATAGGTATTCTGAAGTTCCTGGGTGTACCACATAACCAATAAGGGGTCTGTATGCATATCCACAAAGTTGTTGCACACCTATTATGAATGTCCACCATTGACAGGCTTTGTTGTGTTTGAACATGTCTGAAATATACCCAAGGCATGAACCCTCCCTCACACTATTCTATAGAAACTGTCATGGGTGCGTGTGACACAGATGACCTAGGCCACAGATCACTACAGTGGTTGGCCTTGTCACAAACATACATATGTGACCGAAGGTCTGAGAAGTAGCAGCACAATCTGTCATAGGTGAAAGATGTATTCATGTAGAAAGCAGAATTCACACATATGAACTAATTGAGGTCACATGTGCATATATGTATTTGCCACACAAATACCTGAAGTGTGCAATGCACATACTGTTGTTATACAGTAGTAAAAGCTAAACACACAACACATTGACCAACAGTATCACACACACACCCAGCAATTGCAGGATTCAAACACCTACCTAACTATTTTGTGATACTAGAGAGTTACGCATTAACACCATACGCTATATGATTTACTGGGGGTTTTCATTTCCACTGCTATATTTGTAGGATGCTGACATCATTAGACTTGCCAAACAGGAATGTAACACTTTTAAGATGTTTTCCTAGTCTCCAAAAAGGGCAATACGCTCTGAAGGAATCACAGAGAAACACACACACACACTCAGCAATTGCAGGATTCAAACCCCTACCTAACTAAATTATGATACTACAGAGATACGCATTAACACGACGTTCTATATGCTTTACTGGGAGCTTTTATTTGCAATGCTATATTTGTAGGATGCTGACATCATCACACTTGCCAAACAGGAATATAACACATTTAAGGTGTTTTCCTAGTCTCCAAAAAGGGCAATACTCTTAGAAGGAATCACAGAGAAGCACACACACACACTCAACAATTGCAGGATTCAAACGCCTACCTAACTAGGTTATGATACTACAGAGATACGCATAAACACGATGTGCTATATGCTTTATTGGGAGTTTTCCTTTACAATGCTATATTTGTAGGATGCTGACATTATCACACTTGCCAAACAGGAATATAACACTTCTAAGGTGTTTTCCTAGTCTCCAAAAGTGGCAATACTCTGAAGGAATTACACAGAAACAGACACACTCAGCAACTGCAAGATTCAAACTCCTACCTAACTAGGTTATGATACTACAGAGACACACATTAACATGACTCGCTGTATGCTTTACTGGGATTTTTTCTTTACAATGCTATATTTGTAGGATGCTGACATCATCACACTTGCCAAACAGGAATATAACATTTTTAAGGTGTTTGCCTAGTCTCCAAAAGGGCAATACTCTCAAAGGAACTCACACAGACACATACCCCCCCCCCACACACACACACAGCAATTGCAGGATTCAAAGCCCTACCTAATTATGTTATGATACTGGAGAGATGCCCAATAACACAACGCGCTATGTACTTTACTGGGGGTTTTCATTTACACTGCTATATTTGTGGGATGCTTACATCATCAGACTAGATATGGTAATGTGTGTGCACTTAGATTTATGCAATCCCAGGACTGAGACATGGGGGACAGCAAGTGTTACCAGCTTGAACAGGACTCCACAAATCTTACCTTGTGTGATCTATCTGTGGCCCAGTTGCCAAACATCCGATGACAGTACATATTTATGCACAGGTTATTGATTTTGTGGATATGACATGTGTCTGGGATGTTGGTAAAGGTCTAGTCAAAGTGTATGTGGGACGTGTGTAACTCATTTCATTCATGTATGTCCTGGGTGGCTGCCTTGCAAACAGTCTAGCAGGTTTGGGAAACATGATCTGCCCATGACCAGTACAAAGTTGGTAGGGTTGTATGTTTATAGGCTTCCAATAGCTCTGTTTCTGACTTCAATCCTGATGGACTCCACGGCCTTGCAGATCTGACTTCATTGGCTTATAAGACTATAGTTCCCATGGTCTGTTGTGCACCAACACTTGTGCAGTGTGCCATATGTTGCTGTAACCCATTCAACAGTTTCATATCCTGAAGAGAGGGTCAGGCTCAACAGACTGTTCAGGTGCAGGCTCTGTTTGTTCTGCAGTTCACTTATGAAACATATAGGGGCACAATGTAATCCAATTGATGCCATGTTTTCAGCTTTGGAAGGAGCTGTTTACCCATTCTACATGTGATATCTCATGGTATGATGATAGGGACTTTTGTCATTGGGAGGTGGGTATGCATGTATGGGACTGTCTGACAGAATGTTGGCATTGTCAGTAATTTACAGTTGGCCCTAACTCAGGACATACATGACTGTACATTGCTATTTATGACACAGCTGAGGGTAGTGTCATGGTTCTGTATGGACTCCTTCGCAGATAATCTTTCCATGACCTGGATTGGATAGTGTTTGCAGTGCACATTGTTTATTGATGATACTGATTTTGTGTTTTTTTTTTTTTTTTTTTGCTTTTCAACTTTCTATGACCGACCTAAGTATCTGTAGTACATATTTGATTATGACAGGGTTCCAATATATTATGTATGTGTCTGTTGTCATATCAGTGTGTGCACAAGTCAAGACTGGTGAATTGTGAGAGGTTCCTGGGTTAACACATGCAACTGCCTGATATGTGTGGCCCACTGCTGTACTCACACATGGCTTAAGTGTGTGAGCATGCCCAGTGTGACCTTTCACTATGTTGCTATGTGAATTCCACTACATTTGTTGAGGTGTGTGAACACGCCCAATATTAACATTTATACTATATGTGTGTTGTAAATGGAGTTGTATTTTTAATGCAGGGCTCACCTTTGTTTCATAACTCCACAGGGATTATGCTGTGCCTGCGGAGTTTCCAGGAGACACTTTGCATAGACTTATCAATATTTATTCCTACAGGCTGAGCAGTGGAATACTGTCATCATTTAGTGGTTCAGTACTGTGATTATAGTGCACAGTATCCGGGGTTCGAGGACTGTCACTGCTTCATATTTTCATACTGGGCAGACCAGACTGCTTAAGGAACAGTAAAGCAAATATGACTATGTTTACCTGCTTTTGCTCAACTATGCTCAACTTTGACCAAACTTGCAAAACATTGCTCAACATTAGCCAACATTGCTGAACGCTCCCCAATATTGCTCAACACTGCCCAATATTGCTCAACATTGCCCAAAGTTGTGCTACTTAGTGTGTGCAATTTTGTTTTCATATACTAAATAGTGGTAAAAGCTGTTTAGCACTGCTTTATATTGCTTAACACATGGCAATCATGCCTCAGGTGGTGCTGCAGGGCTGCCTATGTCAGATGCACATATTACACTCCCTATACATGTTTGAAAACAGGTAGTGTCAAGTTAGGCATCCCTTTTACTATATGTGCGAGTCAGATAGAGGTATCATTTCCAGGTTCCTACTGAGCCAGTGTATATGCTATGTGTTGCCTCTTTGCCAAGGCCAAAGCTTACTGGGCATGCCTCCTTCTGCCTACTGGGGAAGGCTCAGGTTGTTCCTCCTCTGAGTCACGCTCTGCCTGTGATGGCCTTGGCAATGGTGAGGGGCTGTTTGGCCCTGCCCTATTCTGCTCCAGCTGCAGCTGTTTTTGCAGGATCATATTATGTAGCATAGCACATACCATTACTATTTGGGTACATGTAGTTGGTGAGTACTGCAAGGCTCCACCAGGTGTGTCCAGTCACCGGAACCATAACTTGAGCAGCCCAAACACATGCTCAATTACATTTCGTGTTTATGCATGTGCCTCATTATGGCATTCCTGTTCAGGTGTGTGTGCTTTTCTGATGGGTGTCATCAGCCATAGCTCGAGTGCATATCCAGCATCCCCCACTAGGTGACCATGAGGGATGTCCCCATTGAGAAATGTCTGGTACAGCTGTGTCAGATGCCAGATATGGGAATCATGGTAGCTTCCAGGGCAGACAGCACACACATTCATTATTATGCCCTGGGCATCACACATGACCTGGCAGTTGATGGAGGGGAAACCCTTGTGGTTATAGTAGACCCTACCCTGCTCACCAGCTGGTGCTTTGATGCGTATGTGCATGCAGTCTATTGCACCCACTACGTCAGGGTATTCCACTATTTGCTGGAAAAGACACATATTGCTGGCCAATACCTCACGGGAATTGGGGAAATATACATGATCAATGACATGTGCTGACATGGCATTCAGGAACTGGTGCAGTACCCTGGATGCTGATGCCTGTGAAATCCCCATCATATCATGAGTTGGTCTCTGGAAGGTACTTGTTGCTAGTATTCTTAGGCCAACACATAATTTGGTTTCCACTGGGATGGGTTCCCCCTCTGTTGGTTCTGTGTGTGAGGCATGGCCTGAACAGCTCAACAATTTGCTGCATGAGGTCTCTGTCCACTCTATAGTGCTCCACTATCTCCACCTCATGTAGCCCCTGGTAGGTTACCCTGTGCCTGTACACTCTTCTCTGTCTCTTCACTGTGAGTTGCTCAGCAGCATTCGCATTGTCACCCTCGGCATGTTGCATATGTCGCCTTATAACAGCAATGGCAGCCCCTAACATTTCTTTGTCTCAGTAAAGCTTTTTCAGTTTTCACTTCTATTAGCTTACTGCAGTGTTGCAGTGTCTCTGAGAAAAACATAGTGGAAAGTTGTTTGCAGAGTTTTAAGTGCTGGGCTGGGCTAATGTACTGCCTGGGTAATTGGCTGATTCTGATTGTTTTCTCCTGCTAGCTCTGCTGCTTCTCCTTGGTTAACTTTCTACTATTTGTTGTGCTTCCTTTTCCCTTTCTGTTTCCACGGGGCAGCGCCACGCAAACAAGCGCAAACATGCGCACACCAGCTTACACGCGCGCACACATGCTTACATGGCCTAACACTTGCTGACTCCAGCTTAGACGTGTGCACACAGGTTTCAACATCCTTACACCTGCTTAATCTGGCTTAAACATGCACACAGGCGCACACGCGTGCACACAGGCTTACTCGGTTTTACAGATGCGCACACGCGCACATACACATTGCAGGCATTTATACTAGAAACTTTAGTGTTGTCCACAGCATACACCTTCAATTTCTTGCCTTTAGCTAGGATACCTGTTGACACGCCTCTTCCAGTAATGGGTAACTGACAGCAAACACATGCCACTCTGCTCCAATGAGCTTACATTCTTTCACGCATTCCCCCCCGTAATGTCACTTATCTTCTACTCTGATACTCCCCTTATCCTACTCTTACACTCCATGGACTTTGCTAATTTGCCATGTGAAATTGAGATTCACTATCCTTACCCTCATTTGCATAGGATTGCCTACTAATGCTTGGTTACATCTCTTAGACTGAGCTTCCCCCCTTAGCAACCTCTACTCAGTAGCCATGTTGTCTTCAGCCTGCCATTCACTTGCATGGCAGATGTATATTTATCATAAAATGCCTATTTTTGGCTTTAATTTTTTTATTTATGGGTTTTTACAGCGCAGCACGTTTGCGCGATGCTGCACTACCCTTAAACATTGCAGATCGGGGTAAAAAATTATTAATTTTTTTTTGCAATGGTTAGAATTGCCAATGGCTGTATATTTGGCCATTGGCATGCTTCCTCAACTGGATGCATCCTTTATTTGGAGCTGTCACGGCTCTGTTTTGCTATTTGCAGAATGGTACTCAGTTGACAACTGAGTACATTTCTGCACATAACACTACTCTTACTCGGACAGGTTAGGGTTTCCTGGTTCGCAAATTTAACTCATTTTTCATAACTTTCTGCAGTAAATGAGGTAATTTGCATATCCTAGCCCTGTCCGTGTAACAGATGTTTTAGGAGCTCTCTTGCACGCCCCTGCTGGCTGTTCCTGGATTGCTCGGCAGACATGTTGGCTGAATGGAGTCTTACTCTACTCTTAGACTCCGTGCAAGTCTTCATGAATCCGGCCCTGTGTTTCCTCATTATTCTCCACTTCTATTTCCGCAAGTATAATTACTTGTAAAATGTATTTATTTGTATTTTAAATCTTGCTGGTCTTGTATTTTAATTCATGGTTGTGGCAAGACTATGTACTAGTACAGATATGAGCCTTAGTCATCTGTTACTGCATTTTCCATAAACAGTGTTACTGGTAAATTTCTGCATAGTCTGGTGCCTTAAACTACAATAGAAGTTCTATAGTAAGAGAAATGTCTCTGCTTCAGTTTGTGCTTCAGTGCTTTTATATTCTGCTTATCATTTACATCTTCCTTAAAGTTGCATTCTGTGTCTGCCCCACCCCCCACTAACACATTAAGCTAAACCTTCTGAAAGAGTTACAATATTGCCTATATTTGATGTCTGTCTAATTAGCCTTCTTGTTCCTTGACAAAATTTCCCCAACTCTCCCACCTTTTTGCTGTGGTGGTCTCATAAATCTGTGCTTCTGGCCTCCACACCTCAGGGTAATCTGATTTCCAAAGTACCTCCCTCCTCTCTTTCATTACTATTGTCTGTTGTATAAGCTATTATGTATGCTTCCCACCCATTGTTTTCCATAGACCCATGATGCTGAGGGCCCACCAAGCAAACTAGTATTGTTCTTGAGTAAACCTGGTTTGCTACATATTGTCTCTGTCACTCTACTTATGTGCATTAAGAAGACACTGAGGCTTGGGTGTTCATTTAAGTAGTTTACTGTATACAAATACATCAGGATGGATGGCAGGAACATTAAACTTAAACAAACTAACTTACTGACTGTCTGCATACTTGCATGCTCACACTCTGGCTGCTCACTCAAAATGGCACTCTTGCTTGTGCATGCTCAGTACTTACATGCATGTGCTGACTCACTGGAAAGCTTCTTAAAGGCATATCACACACACTGATCTACAGCCTCCCTCTTAGCTGTCTTATATAAACAATGCCATTTTAATAAGCATGCAATTATGCAGATACTAATAAAGAAATTCAACAGTCATGTCCAGGTTGCCGTGTATCTGAAAGTAGGTTTTGAGATGCGACCAGATCTTGTGGCATAATAGTCAGGACTGAGTGTAGTAATAGAGACAGTCACTGGGGAATGTTCTGCTTGAGGAGTCTCAGGGATTTTCTCAGGAATGGGCATTGCTGATGGAAAGTTCTCTGGAACAGGAACATTGGACAAGTCACTCTGAGAACTAGAGTCTTTGTCACAGGCAAGATGTTGCAACACTGGTTTGGTCACTGGTAACAAATGCTTCCAATTTCATCTGAATTCCTCTCCTTGTGATTCCACAATGTACAATCTTGGCTCTTGACACAAACCTTTCACAAATCCAATGTGATCAAAACCTTTTGATGTCTGCATTCTCACTCTCTCCCCTTTTTGTAAAGAAAGGGGCAGTTTGCAGTGTTATCATAGTAAGACTGGGACAAACACTTTTCCAAAAGCTGGGCTTTTACTGGTTTGCTGTTCTTTGCACTTGGAATGAATAAATTACTGTCTTGACATAAGTCTCTGGGCAGGTGAACCAAGATGTTCATCACGAGGAATGTTTCTGAGATTCAACAAGTTGAGAAAAACATCTGTATTGTCCATTCTGAAATTTTCTATCAGCTGTTTTGCACTTTGTTCAGTAGTCCTGAATACTATCAACCAAACAGCTTGGCTGAATGTGCAGTCCAAAGTCTCACTCTTCTGCACTCTTCTGCAAATCTCTTGAACTGCTGACTTTTAAACTGTGCACTATTGTCAGAAACAACTCTGTGCTGACTATCATGGACAGAAAAATGTTGCTTCAACTTAGTAATGACAGTACTGCAAGTTAGTTTAAGAAGTAGGTTGATCTCAAACCAATTTGAGTAAGAGTCTACTAACACCAAGTAATGTTGACCATTCCACTCAAAGATATATGTGGCTACTGTTGACCAAGCTAGTTCAGGAACCTGGCTTAACTGAAGTGGTTCTTTTTGTTGATGCTGCTTTGTACTATTACAAACTGAATAAGATAAAAGTACTTTCTGAATATCTCTTGACATAGAAGGTCAATATATTAGACCTCTTGCCCTTATTTTGGTAGAATCAGTTCCTGGGTGGCCATGATGCAAGATCTTAATATACTCTTGTTGCAAGGATTTTGGAAAAATCACTTTTAGGATCTTTCCTGATGATACCATTGTCTGACAAAATCTCATCTCTGTAAGGAAAATAAGGTTGCACTTCTGCTGGTAAACAAGATTGCTTTGAAGGCCATCCTCGACTGATAAAGATGTTGAGCGTCTGGAAAATTGGATCTGAAGCTGTGTGAGTTCTGAGCTCATCAAGATATATGGAAGAAAAAAATTTCGCTTTCATGACCTCAAAATCAAGTTGCTCATTGTTAGGCTGTTCTGTGCTTTTGAGCATCATTGGGAGGGTGGCCTAATGGTTAAGGTGTTTTCCTTACAAACACAAGTACAAGGTTTGAATCTCACAAGGAATAATTGGTTAGGCTTAAAATGTCTCACAAGGGCAGTTAGCCTAGTATGAATCTATGAGTTGCAGTCTGGCAGGAGCTGTATGCATAGGCTTTCTCAAAATAGTAACTAGAGGTTGGTGATCAATTTCAATCCTGATAGATCAACTGTAAATTTAATCATGGAACTTCATGAGGGCAGCAACTTCTTTGATGCATTGGATGATGAGGCCTTTTTAATGCATTCTTCAGATCTCTTGGATCAAGACATATTCTGATATCATCTGAGCTTTTTTTATGAGCTACCACCATGGAGAATACCCATGCAGTAGGTTCTTCTACTGGACAAATCACTCCTAGCTACACCATTTTGTCTAGCTCAGCTTTGACTTTGCTCTGCATAGTTAATGGAACTGTCTGTGCTGGTCTGATAACTGGATTGACCTCTGTGTCTATCTACATGGAATATATAACTGGTAGTTTTCCTAGTTTATCTGCAAAAATATCAGCATACTCAGAAAAAATAGTTTGGGTGAAATTTAAACTGTTGTCATGCAGGCTTATGTTGTGAACTTCTTTATTAAATGAAAGCAGTCCCATTTTCAAACTGTCTCTGAGGCCTAATAATAACTGGATGTGTCTCTTGACTATGAAAAATTGCAAGTCATAGCTGTTGCCAGCAGAGTAAAATGAAAGCACTACTGAGCCTTCAGTCTGAATCTCTTCACCACCATAAGCAACAAGCTTTGCACACTTTGTTAAATCAAGTTGTTCTGCAGCTTTTACTCTAGCAAATGTTACTGCTGACATACCATTGCACTTTGAGCCAGTATCTACTTTGAGCATGACCATGAACATTAGAATATAATGTTTTTCTATTTGAGAAACAATACTACTTGCAGACCTCTGGCGTAGCTATGGACACGTCCTGTGCTAATAGGTACGACAGTATGGTCATGGCATACTGGGAAAATGTAAACATCTTAAATGTTGAACAATTTAATGTGTATGTAAAATTCTATCTGTGTTTTGTTGATGACTTATATATTTTTTTTGGAAAGGAGACCTTGAAAGTTTAAATAATTTTCTAAGTATTATAAATTCAAGTACATCCTTTCTTAAGTTTACTAAGAAACATTCTTGCACTTATATAGATTTCCTTAATATTACCCTGTATAAGGGCAAAGATGGAAAACTGCACACTAAGAGATATAGAAAACCATGTTATACACATAGTTATCTTGAACGTAATAGTATGCATCCACCACATATTTTTGAAAATGTGGTAAGAGGTCAACTTTTAAGAGTTTCTAGGCTCCGTGACCAGGAGCAAGAATTTGAAACAACTATGTGTTCCTCTAGTATGGAATTTATAGAACATAGTTATAAACCTTTTGAAGTTAGTAAAGCATTTGAAAGGGTTAAGTTAGACAGACAAAGTAGGGGGCGCCCGCTTTTTTTTCACGTAAAGAAAACATAAGAAATACTGACCATAATAATTGTTATAGCAATGTAGCTTATTGTATGACTTTTAGTACTGACAGCATAGATATAAAAAATATTATTACAAAAAGCTTGACATATTTTATCTTCTGACCCTATTCTATGTGAGTTTGTTAGTGCAGCTCCAAATTTTCTTTATAAAAATAAAAAAAACGTTGAAAAGTTAGCTTTGTTTCCCTAACACAAGTAAATTAAAGCAACCTAGTATCAGAACAAATAGTTTTGGCACCTCTATCTGTAGTAAATGTACTTTTTGTAAATACATTGATGTATCCAATACATTCATACAACCAGACAATGGTAATCATTATGTTTTTAAAGTTAAAGCTAATTGTGACATTAAAAACTGTGTGACTTGTTCAAAATTTTATACAGGAAAACTAACAGGCGACTTAAGGAACGAATTAGAGAACATTATTATTGTGCCAATAAGGGCCACAGTTATAGTGCCTTAGCTAAACATATACTAGAGAAAGGTATTAACCATTGGTTTAAGTTTATGGCAGTAGAAGTAATTTATGAAAGTTTTAGGTTGGGTGATATAACTAATGTCACAGAAGAGAAAGAATTAAGATGGATTCTTAAACTATCAGCACATAGAGTTGCAGGTTTGGATAAATCAGTACCTCTTAAGCCAGTTCTGAAAGAAGAAAAGCTTCTTAAATAAGTATACTGCTATGTGTGTTTTTATGGCAATAGCCCTTTATGGTTTCTGTCTTAAAAGAAAGATTTGCTTTTTAATTTTATGGCTATTGTATTTGAATGTTTTTTATTGGTAGACATTTAATTGATTGCATTTTAAATATTTGAGATGCTGCTGATTTTTTGTGTGGTCTGAAGAAGCGATTGTATCACGGAAGCCCTCTCCTGTGTTTGCATAAAAGTCTATTTGGATTATACACTGTTTTTTATTGGTTTTCTATGGTGCTGTGTTCTACATTTTTGTTCATTTTTATCAGTATGTTGCAGTTTTGGACATTTTGTTTAATACGGAATTTGTTTTGAGTGTTTTGAGTGCTTTGTTTTATATTTGTAGCAAAAGAAATCATTCATTAACCCCGAGTACTATCACAGAGAGCATCTAAGGTTAGATCCGAGTGCTCCATGAGACGTTGACTATCCTTGTATGTTACACCTGAGTGCGTCTAGCAGTGCAACTAAGTTTATAAAGGCAATATAACTCCATTGCTTAGACTTTTCAGTGACCGTTTTAACTGTTCATTGTTTTCTGATACATTACTACAATAAGTTTGAAGTAACTAACCAATACAGGAATAAAAACAGTGAACATTTTGGTGTATGTTGCTATTGCTGTGTATCATACATGATTTATTTGTATTTGTCTATGTTTTACCTGTCAACTATACCAACTTTATCAGATAGTACTGATTGCAAGCTGAAAATAATATGGTGCAAAGAAATTGCGAGTACTCCTTTAAATTACGATTTCTGGGATCCTGCTTTCCCTCTTGACTGATGGCGTGAGTGGAACTGTGACCATGAATGCTAAGGCACTTTTCAACAGTGCAGAGAAAACTATATGAAAACTGGCAGAATGCAAGATTACAGGAAAATTGAAATAGGAAACACATTAAGACAACTGCAGATTAGTTGAGCAGTGGCATTTGCTGCATGCAGAGTAAGTTAAGAAAGGTAAACGTGCACCACTAAAATACAGTTAAAACTCTTTCCTGCTTTGTTAACATGTAGTTAAAACTAATCTATCTTTAAATAGTATCTCTGCCCTTTATGATGAGCTTTCATGCCACAACACTGTTAATGTATAGTACTAATTGAAGAATGTATAGTGCTGACAATGCAGGTCTGGTGTCCAGACTAAAAGCTAAAACATTCATTTCTGCAACACTAAAACTGCTGCCGATACAAGTACTTTATAAAAATAAATAATGGTTAGGGTCTACGTTGCTATTTTGCGAGGTTTCCCATAAGTTATACAGCTTTGATGGGGGAAAAAAGAAACAGCGCTCACTTTCTTTTCCATGCCCTGTGCATAAACTTTGTAATATGACTATGTGACACACACAAAATGAGTGCTGACTGCAGCTGATTGTATGCATATAATAAATCTTTGTCCTCTGAGCTTTAACATCGAAAAGGGAAACAACAGCTGATGTGGAATGTGTAAGCATACACTTCAAAGGAATTTAATCTGAGTTTAGTGTGTGCAGTATAATTTTGTCTGTGTTAAAGTTAATTGGCTGTATGAGGACAATACTCGGCAGATAAAGTATTGCAGAATGTGGACTGATGAGGAGTGGAAGGCACAAATTTAGTGCAAAGTCAGTGTTACATTATTGTAATGGTGTATCAGAAGAATTCCTTGTTTTACTATATAATTATGATAAAGGCTGGAATTGTCTGTGTCTTGCAAATTTGTGATTTCTGGCAAACCGTGGTGGATTAGTCAATAAATAATGTCATACATAAAATATTCAGTCTTCATATTCTTTAGAAAATGCTAGTTAGTGTTAATAAGGGAGATATTTTAAAACTGTCAGTGACTTTGGACTTTAGTCTCTTATAGTTTTTGGCTCTGTACCTGATTCTTAGACAATGAGGTTGACAGTTATATAATATCATGTTTAGAAACTAATAGATACCATGTGGATTACTGACTCTTTGAACATTAATTGGCTGTAAGAATTATTATTGGTCTGTTGCTGTCTAGTTCTTTAAATGTTTGATATCAACCTCTAGAATGATCACTAACTGATCAGGCAGAAAGAAAGTGTACAGGATGTTCATTTTGCTCCTTTTATATAGATCTGAATACAAAAAATGTAAATGATCAGCAGGATGTAAAACAGTAGTCATAGTGAAAGATGATGCTGAATAAAGCATAATTATTCTGAAATATTTTGAAACACTTTACAGTTATAGTTTATAATTATATATACTAGGCTAATGACCACCAGGGCCTTTATAAGCCTAGCACTTCTACCAGTTGTGTCCCTATGCATCATGGGCATATGTTACAAAGTTTCTTGAGGTTATTTTTTTTGGGGGGGGGTAATGTTAGTTTGTGCATTATTGTATGGCTCTGTCTATCAGAGACATGAGGCAAGACCCGGGTTGAATTTCTGAATTCCCATCCATTGGTCAAGGTTACACTTAAATATGGTTAGGGATGAACTCTGATTAACATGGATGCAGAGCCTGTTCCCAAGCATGAGGATATCACATTACTATATTAAATCTATAAAAATAAGAAGCAAGTAATGTAATTAGAAACTAGATTGTCAAGATTTTTTGTGGAGACTGGGCAGAAGACTTTGATCCATGTCACTGCAAGGGTCACAATGATTTCCCTGTATGAGGGCATATTGCACCTCAAAGGCAATTGTGCATTTGCAACCAAAATGCAGATACCAGGTCACTTCATGTATGTGTGCTCTCTACTCTGAGGGGGTTTGTGTCACCATGCTACCTGGATCAGCCCTCCTCTCTAGATTAGGAACACTTGTGTTATCCAAGATAGCTCCAGAAGCCCACGCTACTCTTGGAACCTGGGTTCCCTGGGACATAGTCAGGACATCTACACCAATAGAAGTAGCACTAAAAAGGCCATAATAATAAGTACTACTCTGATAGTGTTAAGTGGATAGGTAACATATGATATGGCAAAACATGTCTGGGTGAGAGGAAAGGCTTAGTGAGATGTATTATTACTAATTTTATACTACCTGCAGCATTGATCAACACAATATTTCTGTCTTTGTCACTTAATGTGTGTTATTCTAATCAAAGGTATGATTCAGTGAGAGAAGTTGTTACTTTTGCAGTAATTCTTACATGGATCAACCAGATAGTTTAGATGTATATATGAGTTACACTACTTTTACTGATTTACTGTTGTCTGAGAATGCTGAACCTTGCAGTCAGGAAATGCAAGTCGTTATCACATTATTAATTTACAATATGTGCAGTTACAGTATAACTGCACCTCACTGACCCTCTTCAAGAGAAATCTTGATGAGTGGATGGGAAATAATTCACCCAGAGGATAACTCCAGTGGCTCTACTCGACAGAGGCACTGGCAACTAAGGTTGGGTGGCACAATGCCAGGGTAATCCTATGGCCTAGGCTTGTAAAGGCTCCAGGGACATTAGCCTAGTATACACCTATGAACCTATGAACACTGGGTCATTATCACTTGTCAGGTAAAACTCTTAGCAGCTGCCACTGTTATTCACATTACTGAAATTTATCATCACTTTGATAAATGCATACGCCAGATTTTGTTTTTTGTCAATGTGGAGTTATGCAGAAGTCCCATTCCCCACAGTTTCTTTCTTATTTTTACCATTGTTTCTATTGTAAGATGCAGATGAAGGCATCCATTGTGGTTATATGGTTCACAAAATGGTAAAGGAACTGTATGCGTATGCTGCACCCATGAAAAAATACCACAGCTTATTTGTTACTCAGTTTATGAAAAGTATGATATTTCTTTCATATTTTAGCAAATAACCATGGTACGGAAAATGTCAATATGTTGAATAAGACCTGTATCTACTAACACTAAGAACTGTATCTGTATGCTGTACACATGTACAGATATCACAGTTTGTTTATGACTCTGTTTATGAAAAGTATGATTTTTTTCACATTTTGGCAAATAACTGTGTTAGGGAACATGTCAACATGCTGAATAAGACCCACTTTTTGAAGACTTTGTTAGTACTTGCAAGATGGTAAAAGAGCTGCATCTGTGCACTGTACACATGTACAGATATCACAGTTTGTTTAGGACTTAAGTAATGAAAATTATGACATGTTTTCATATTTTGGTAAATAACTTTGCTAGGGAACTTGTCAACATGCTAAATAATACCTCATTTTGAAGACAGTATTAGTATGTACAACTTGGTAAAAGGACTGTGTGTCTGTATACTGTACACATATACAGATATCAGAGTTTGTTTAGGACTTAGGCTATTAAAATTATGATTTTGTTTTCATATTTTGGTAAATAATTTTGTTAAGGAAGATGTCAACATGCTAAGTAAGACCTCAATTTGAAGGCAGTATTACTCTTTACAACATGACAAAAGGACTATGCCTGTATGCTGTACACACATAGAGATATCACAGTTTTTTAGGACTAAGGTTATGAAAATTTATGATTTTTTTCATATTTTAGTAAATTACTTTGCTAAGGAAAGATGGCAACGTGCTAAGTTACACATCATTTTGAAGACCGTATTAGTCCTTACAACATAGTATAAAAACTGTGTCCATGTGCTTTACACATTTACAGATATCACTGTTTGTTTAGTCTTGTAGGATTATGAAAATTATACATTTGCTATATTTCTCATTATTATGCCCATATCTTTGCAAGGAAGCATGATCATGACACGCATGCATCATTTTGAAGCTGACATGGAGCCACACAACTTGTACACTGATATGTACTCTCTGTCTGTTACAGGTGATGAGATATTACGCTTTGTTTATTTATCAGTTATGAGAAATATATTATTAATCCTATTTCTGTAAACATCTCAGTAAAGGAGCATCACACAGTAATGGTTAATCCAAAGTAAGGCAAGCATTACCACACTGTGTATGAAGCAACTTCACTTTATTTTTGGATTTACTATTTTGGATTTTTTAGCAGTACTTTCAGTGGAAGGAAGGAGTACTTTAATTTTTGTTCTTTACAGTAATGGTTAAGGTATCATATTTGCAAGATTAGATATGATTGTACTTTAACTTAATTAGCTGAAAACACTGTATGCCATGAGACTAAGAAACGAAAGTCATAGCCTTGTCCACTGTTCAGCATGAATTCTCCAAACACTGTAGTTCATTTAATAAGGTTTTATTAAATGTTAACAATATCCAAAATACTGTCTCCATTAACAGTTCTGATAAACAATTCAAGTTGCTGTACATCATTCTGATTGCCCTAAACAACATAAACTGACATGGTCCCTAGATGACCTGTTTTCTATACTCATGCTCGAGTGTTAGACATCTTCTCTGAAGTAACAGGTCAAACAAACTTACTAACCTTAACTGCCTGCTATCGTGCACACAACATATTATATTCTCCTTTTCAGTAGTTTTCCTCTATTGACTATATCGACCCCCTAATCCTTGATCCTTAGACTACGTCTTATGTTTAGCTTAACTTATCTCTTGATTCTTTCCTTGAGAAAAGAACATAACAAGTACTCTCTGCAATCTTCCCTTAACAAACTGTTATTTCAGCAAGGTCAACATTCAGTGGAAGATTCTTTGATTATGCATGTATGCATAAATGAAACACCATTTCTAGCTTATTTTATTCTTTAACCTGTCTGTAAAATAAAAAAAAAACCCTGATATAACAGTTGCCCCTGAGGTCCCTTGATGAACGTCTACTGGGACCTACTTCTGTAATTACCTTATGTTTATATTGCTAACTACTGTATTTAGCTCTTATGCTACTTGCCTTATAATCTGAAAATAAAATAAAAAAAATATATATATTGGTAAACCTGCAATTTTAATTTTGACCACTAGGTGTTACTTGATTATTTATGCCCTGTTTGGATTGAAATCTCTTAACTTTATGAATTGATCTCATATTACCTAGATTTATAGTCTTTAGAGTATTTAAGTGAGTGATATATTTAAACGTGTACATTAACCCCCTTTTTCTGCAGGAAGAGGTCTTGAAAATTTTATTTGTATACTGTACCATGCTTTTTTCTGAAACTGGCCCTTCTCTGCAACTAAGGTTTTCTTAACATAGGGTTATTTTTCAGAAATATTATACACTCCTCTTGATTTTTTTTTTACTTTTACTTACTTTTTTTTATTTAAAACATATTCTTTATGATAGGTCAAAATTTTTGAAAACCTACATAACTTAGTAGCTGATGGTTGTACTTTATTATTTGCTTAGCCAATCATTTTGGCATGTAGGTCAAAAGTGCCCCTTATTCTGTATTGTACACATACAACCTTTTTCCAGGGACTAGACTGGTAACTTTGCATTGTGCCCTTTTATTAGCATTTTTCTGCATGTCTTGGATTTTTGCCATATTTGCCTCAACTGTTGAGCCCACTTGACTCACCTTTGTTATACCTGTTACCTTCATTTTCTTTTACTGCATTGGATATAGAGGGAATCCCCTCCTTGGCAGCTTCTTCTGCCACATGTTGTAGCCTATCAAAAATGATGGCTATTTTTTGAAGACTAATTGAAATTTGCACTTAAAAGATAACTTTATAAATTGTCTTGAAGCATAATTATCATGTTCTGTATTAACTCGTGACTATAAATTTTATTTAAATTTATTTTATAATGCTACTTACCTTTTTCAACTTTTATGAATATTTATGAGCTATACTAGTTTACTAAAACCTATACTTTCTGCATTTTAAGTCTATACCTTCGTCCTGTCTGTTAGTGTCCTTAATTCCTGACTAACGTAAAGTGCACTGCAATCTATAAGCATGCACTGTAATCTGTAAACTTATTAACATATTATGCATGGCCTGTTATGCCTTGAGTGCATTGAATAGCTATAATAAGCCTGTAAAAATAATTATATTACTTTACCCTTAACTAATTACTGAATAATGTAATTACAAATAAGGCTATCACTTTACCCTTAACTAATGACTTAATAATGTGAAGTATTTTGAGATTTGACTGAAATGTACAATGTCTTGACTATTACTATTAATACCTATTATTTAAATAATAGGTTCATAGGTTGGTACTAAGCTATTGGCCCTAGAGCCTATACTAGCCTAGCCATAACAATTCCCTAGCTATTTCTTCCCACAATATTTACTTCCCTGGACCCCTGTCTAGCAGGGCAACTGATGTGATTTCCCGGGGTGAATTTCCTATCTCCCATCCAGTCGTCAAGGTTCCTTTTGAAGAGGGCCAAAGAGGTGCTCTGCTTGACATGTCTGGGAAGTCTTTGGGTCAGGAACCTATCCCTCCAGCATGTTTTGTACATTGTGATGACAACGTTAAGATCCATGGAGCATGTAGCTCTGAGGGATTAGGATTTCTTTAAGTGTAGCATGTCCAGCAGCTATGGATTTGACATGGCCTTGTATGTTAAGCAGAGATCGCCTCTGAGTAGACGATATGCGACAGAGTATAGCTGTAATTTTTTTAGATGGTCAGCATAGGGCATCTGCTTTAGGCCTGTGATTCTTTTAGTGAAGTATTTCTGTGGCCTTTCTAGTTGTTACAGATGTCTTGAGAGGTATATACCAAATGGGGCATTGTATTCTATAATGAGTCTAATGAGGGATGAGTACAGTGGAACAATGACCTCCTTTTTTATGGATGAAAAACCCTTAGTGATGAGGTGTGCCACATAGAAGGATTTCCTGACTGATGTGGCAATGTGGTTATCGAAGGTGAGACCACTGTCCACCTGTGTCCCTAAGTCTCTTATCACACTTTTGGTGTTTAGTGTACTGCCACCTATGTGGTAACTCACGGGTACATGTTTTTTCCCAAAGGGGATAACTATACATTTCTTGGCATTGAGCTTGAGCCCATGGCTCTGGCACCAAGCATCTGTTTCTGTAAGGCCCTTTTGTAGAATATCCACATCATTTGGGGATTCAGTAATAGCTCCCAGTTTGCAGTCATCTGCGAACTTTGTTAGCCAGAATCCCTTGATGTTGGCCTGTACTTCAGAGAAGTAGATGCCAAACAAGAGCAGTCCCAGGTCTGAACACTGAGGTACTCCAGTTATCACTTGACTGGAGCTGGATTTGGAGTCAGCTACTTATACAGTGTGGGTTCTGTCAGTAAGCCAGTTGGCAACCCATCGAGTGACGTAGGGATTAATGCCCAGCATAGTAAGTTTATCTATGATTCCAGAGTGGGGGATGGTGTCAAAGGCCTTGGTGAGGTCCAGTTATGGCTGTGTGGACTGCCTTACCCTTGTCCACAGCTCTAGAGACTGATTTGAAGAAGTCAATCAGGTTCAGGAGACAAGATCGGCCCTTCACAAACCCAAACTGGGTAGGGTTCAGTGTTTAAAGGTTGCCAGTGTCTTTGTTTATAAGTTCCATGATAATACGTTCCATGGCCTTGCAGATCAGGCTTGTAAGACTGATGGGGAGGTAGTTCCCAGGATTCAAGGTGGATCCCCCCTTGTGGAGTGGGATAGCTGCAGCTATGCGCCACTAAATGGGCATGAACACTGAGGTAAGGCTATGATTAAACATGACACTTAGGTGAGGTGCCAGTTCATTTTGTAGTTCATGTGTTGCCTCTAGCTAATTCTCTTCACCCAACATAGCTGTGGAACATCCTTTCCTCTGACTGTACCTCCCTCCTTTTCCCACTAAGTGGCAGTATTACTACAGACTAAAGTACAGCAATTAGTCCTTTCTCCCTACTCCTCTAACTTTCCCTGCTTAGAAGTATTCACTACCCGACCCCATAGAACCTAAAATCATCATCTCCACACACCTATATTCTTACTTTCAGAGTGTATCTTAAGAACAAAACTCAAATCCCCTAGTATAAACAATAAAACTATTTCAAACACTTACTTATACCCTGGCTGTTGTTCTCCTTCACCTGCCTCAGGTCACTGATTGTTTTCGGGCCTTCCGCCTCCTTGGCTCTTCCTGCTCCATTCACCCTACGGGCTCCCTCCGCTCCCCTGCCCCCAATTTCCACCCACCCCCAATGCTCCTGCATTTATTCCCCCTATTCCAACCACTCCCTCTACTCCATCCAATCCGAATACACCTTACACACCCCTTCCCCCTTCCCTTTCCTCTGTTGACTACTCCCTCAAACTCCTATTACCTCTTTACCATCTTTCTCTATCACCTCCAGCCTCACTCCACTACCATGCCCTCTCTGCCTTCCAAATTCATTCTCCTTTCTTCCTTTACTTTCCTTCTATTGTACCTATATCAAATCTCTCCTATACTGATTCCCATTTACACTCACCCCCATTCACTCCACATTACCTCCTCGCTTCTCATTACCACAATATCTCAGCTTCTTTACTTCACTCCCACCCTATTCTTCTCTTAAAAATAAAACATTTCCCAAACTCTAATATGAACTTCAAAATTAAACCTAATCCTTACTACTCTCTTCCATCAAAATTCAAACCTAAAAAACACATCTCCTATCCCTCTTACATTAAGCTATCAGGCGATATTCACCCTAACCCTGGCCCTATCTCTTCTCCCACTAATCTCCCCCACTACAACAACAAACCCTCTAACAAAAACCTCAAATTTCTCTCTATTAATTCCAAAAGCTTAAAAAATAAATTAACCCTCTTCCATGCCTGGCTCAGCCATAATTCTCCTGACATAGCTGCTATCTCTGAAACCTGGCTAAAACCCCACATTACTGACTCTGAACTCCTGCCTCCAGGATTTCACTGCTTTCGATCTGACCGACCAAATAAAAGAGGTGGTGGCATTGCACTAATGTACTACAATCTCCTGTTCACAACTCCTTACACCAACCCCATCCCTTCTTTCAACAACACTGAAATTGTAATTGGCCTTCTAAAAATAAACCACTAAAAAAGCATCTGCATCATTTGCCTATATATCCCCCCAGGCAACAATACTAATACTCTCTTGGACTTCCTCTAATATTAACCTAGAAACCTTCATTTTGGGTGATGTAAATATTGACTGGGATAAAATAAATAACACCAATCCCTCAGTAGCCGTCAACCTATTCAAATTCATCCAACTTACTAACTCTATTACTCGGCCCAACAAAACAAATCCCCCCGGCTCTATACTTGACTGGATCCTAGTATCTCATCCTGATAAAATTGTATTATCAGGCATTTCTCCTGACCCATTAGGAGACCATTTCCCTGCTTTCGCTATTCGAGCAACTTCCTCCTCCCCTCACTCTCACCAATACATTCAAACACATAACCTATCTAACTTCAACCCCACTTCTTTCTCTGACTCTCTAAAACTAATTAACTGGAACCCCCTAAAACACTACCTTTAGATGAAGCTGTTGACTTCTTCAACTCTGCATTCTTAACTGTCCTTAACTCCCACGCCCCTATTAGAACAAAAAGAGTCAGAACAAATAGCTCCCCCTGGCTCTCTAATGACACAAAAAAGCTAATGTGACAAAGATAAAACTTGGAAAGCCCACATTAAACTCAAGCAACCAGAAACCTTCCTTAAATATAAGCAGTTAAGAAACCTAGTCAAAAAACAAGTCATTAAAGATAAAAAGTCTTACTATTCCAAACTACAAGAAAACCATGTAAGAATCCCAAACAATTCTGGAACTCCATAAATTCCCTCCTTAAACCAGGTACAAAAAACAATCCCTCCCCTGACACCAGCAAATCTGACCTTGAAATAGCCTCCCTCTTCAATTCATTTTTCACCTTCACTATCGCAGAACTTACCAAAACGTTCACCAGCAACAACCCTTCCCCTCTCCCTGCTCAATCGTCACTTCACTTATCTCCTGTCCCCTTTTTCGAACTCAAACCAGTGTCCACCAACACAATAAGGAAACTTCTCCACAAACTAAAGCCTTGTTCTAATGCCCCTGACAGCATTCCATCCTCCTTCCTAAAAATATCTTCTGACACTATTGCCATACCTGTCTCTATCCTTATTAATAGGTCTCTACTCAAATCCTACGTACCCAAACTATGGCGCTCTGCCTTCATTTTGCCTCTCCACAAAGGAGGCAAAAATTACAATGTCTCCAACTACCGCCCCATAGCAATCCTCTCCCCTATCTCCAAAATACCTGAAAAATGTATACACCTTCAGCTCCTGCCATTCCTTACCAAACACCAACTTCTCTCTCCCCTACTCAACACGGCTTTCACCCTAGACACAGTACTACCACCACCCTTCTATCTTTCTTGCATTCTATCAACTCTGCACGTGATTCCAGTAATATAGTCTCCTCTGTTCTTCTACATCTATCCAAAGCCTTTGACACTATCTCTCATTCACACCTTCTAAACCACCTCTCTAATCTCAACCTCTGTCAGAAATCCCTATCTTGGTTCTCTAGCTACCTTTCTAACAGGTCCCAAGCTGTGAAGTGGGGCCAAGCCACCTCTTCCTTCTTTCCTACCCCCACAGGAGTACCCCAAGGCTCCATACTCGGCCCTCTACTATCTAACATCTTTATTAACGACTTCCACAAAGCCATCCCTAACACCAAAATTGTGCAATACGTGGACAATTCCACTTTAATCTGTTGTGCCCCCAATCTAACTGAACTCAAAACGCTAACACAGAATGCCTTCTCTACCACTGAAAACTGGATGCGCCAAAATCATCTTGCCCTAAATGCAAACAAAACCAAAATCATCCTCTTTTCTCCTACCAAATCTTCCTCTCTGGATAAGGACTCATTTCAAATTACCAGCCTTAACAACTCCAACATTGAAATTGTACCCTCTGCCAAGCTTCTCGGCATTACCATTGATGACCAACTAAAATTTCATAACCATATCCAGCTAAACATCAAAAAAACACACATAAAACTTGGCCTACTGTACAGAAACAACCACTTCCTCTCTCCTCACACCAGACTTACCCTTGCCTCTTCCTTCCTTCTTCCCTCCCTTCTGTATGGTGCTCCCCTCCTCACAAACTTATCTTCCTCACTTACCTCCAGACTGGAACAATGCTACAACAAAATGTCCGCATTTGCCACCAATGCCAAATCCTCCTCACATCACTGCTCCTCCCTCCACTCCCTAAACTGGCTCGAACTCCCCAACCACCTTGACTTTCTCCAAATCACAATTGCCCACAAATTACTGTTCCACCCTACCAACTGCCCTGCCCTCTCTAACATTCTACAACCTTACTCCCCCCTAGACCACTTAGATCTTCCCACCAAAACCTAATCTCTGTCCAAAAACCAAAGCGCACAGCAGGTAAACTACTCTTATCCTTTACTATAGCCAAAAAAATGGAATAACTTGCCCTCAACTCTAAGATCCTGTACCAACCTCAACAACTTCAAAAACCACCTACATTCTTATCTCTATCAAAACAGGAAATGCAATTGCTCTCTTCAGCCCACCCTCCCACTTTATCCTGCCACCTCTCTCCAGGTTAACCCCCTTTACCTTACTTTACCTCTACTAAATCCTCACCTCAGATTACTAAATATCAATCTCCTAATCTTATTTTGCATTAGCCAGTATCTTCCTCCGTAAGCATTTGAAACTGTTGAGATTTATTCTCTGCTGATAACTGTTATTTCCAATGAAGCTGTCTCTGAATATGTATGTAACTTGTATATTGTTTTTATGTAATTGTATTAACAATTTTAACTGCTGTTTCCTGCTGGAGCTTTTCTCCCCAGGCCTCCACTGAAAACGGGCTCCATACCCAGTGGACTTTCCCGGTAATCAAACTGCAATAAATAAATAAATAAATCATGTAGTAAACATCTCGGGATGTCATCTGGTCCCATGGATGCTGTATTCTTAGCTTTGGAGAGTGCATTTTTTACCTGTGTGGCCATTATTACCGGAATTTGGTAATCTTTCAGTATTGAGATGGGCCCTTCAGGGGGTGAGAGGTGGGTGAAGTTGGCAGTGAATCAATCTGCCAGGATATTGGCAATATCCTTGGGATCAATATATTAATTACCATTCTGTTGTAGCTCATAGCAGATCTGAGCATTGCCATTTAGATTCTTAACATAGCTATAGAATGCCTTGTGGTTGTCTTTGGACTCTTTGGTAATTTTATTTTCATAACTACCATTGGAGAATTTTATGTGGGATCTTAGCGTCTTACTGAGGCTGGTAAGGGAGTTTTTTTGCATCTTGGGATTTTCGTCTTCTCTGCAACAGTTTCTTCCTTTTGTTGTAAAGTTTGTTTATGGCAGGGGACCACCAGATTGGCTTCCTTTTTTGGAGGAGAGCATCTTGGTTCTATTTGGGATGGCACTATTCATGCATGAGTGGATGTGCTCGTACATTGCCTAAGTGTAGGATTCAGCAGTCGAACTTTCAGTGCCCATCTGCATGGGTGTCATGAAGTTTGTCACTTCTGACTTGAGTAGCATGAAGTTGGCTTTGGAGAAGTTTTTTATGGAGGTTTCCTTACTGGGGGTGGGGTAGGGATGTGGATGTCAAAGGTAATTAGCTTATGGTCAGACCTGACCAACGAGGGGGTGACCATGGGTGTGGAGCATTGATTTCCCATGTTTGTAATGACTAGGTCTAGGATACTGGAGCCCCTGGTGGGACTATGGATTAGTTGATCCAGGGCATTCAAATTTATGAATTCCAAGAACTGTTGGGCAAAGGTGTTGGTACATGAGTATTTTTCCCAGTTAATGGCAGGGTAGTTGAAATCACCCAGTATTAGGGTGTTTGGTTGTATCTTAATATTTTACAGTGTGTTTAGAAAGGTGTAGTGAGAATCTTGGGGCAAGGTGGGGGATCTGTAGCAGGCTACAGTTTGGATTGCAGTCTTACCTAGTGTTAGTTGCACATGGAGAATTTCAGATGCATTGTGTTGGGCAAGTAGCCTGGTGGTGTGAATATCTTTGGTGAATATCGACACTCCACCACCTTTAATGTTTCGGTCCTGGTTTGGTGGCCGAAAAGTGTGGTAAGAGTTGTAGCCTGCTATTGCAGGAGTGCTCTCTGGAGCCTTGAACCAGGTCTCAGTTACTGCACAGATATCAATGTTCTCCATGTTTAGGAGTGCCTCAAGTGAGTGCATTTTGAGATTTAGACCTCTAGCATTGAGTAGCATTACCTTCAGATTTTGCATGCTTGTACCTGTTACGGTGGTGGTTTTGTCCTTTGAGCTGTGCCTAAAAATGGTACTATAGGGTGACAAGAGCCTTAGCCAGTAACCTGAATCCCAGGGGTGACAGGTGCAGACCATCTCTGGCAAAGCATCGTGGTCTGTCAATCATGTTGTCCCAGGCAGACAGATTCTGGATCCCCTTTGAATGACACCAGAAGCTTAGCTTATTGTTGAAGTCAAGCATTTTGTCCTTATACTATGGTATCATTCTGGGCAAAGGCAGGATGCTACTCAGGGCTAGGATCATACCCACCTGGGCCACATGATCCGAGAGCTGTTCCATGTCTTTTTTCATGTAGCCAGGGAGGTACGTCTCAAGTAATTCACTCCAACATGGACAATGACAATTATATTTGTACTTGTTGTAGAGTGACTTGAGTGCATGCATTATGTGGCAGATCCTGGCACCCAACAGGCAGCTGATTGTAATTTTCTCGTTGTTCAGCCTGATGAGAGGGACATCAGTGTGCCTGACTATAGAGTCACTTATGATTAAAATGTTTGGTATGTTGTCTTGCCTTAGGGTCTGTTGTTAGGTTTCACACTGGTGTAGTGAGCTATGTGACACTTTGGTTGTGATTGGTGTTTTATTGCATTTCAGCTTCGGAGGTACTTGTTGCTTGGGCAGGTTACTGTTAAGGGCCTCTACATATGAGGGTTTAGTGTTGCTATGTGAGGGTGTTGGTGGTGTGGGTGTGGAAGGGCTATGTGTTGCTTGAGGTGTAGTGCGGGTGTTAACCTTCTCCTCTTGAATGTCTTGTACAATCTTGGGTGGAGAGAGATTTTCTTCCAGTTTGGCTATGTAAGTGCATCTCTCACAGGTTGCAGTGTTGGGTGGTAGGAGGAGAGGGTTGTCTGTGTACATGAGGCATCTGCTGCATTGCCCTAGTATGCCCAGATTCACCAGGTGGACAGGAGAAATCACCGGAAGTTGACCCTTGAACATGCCTGGTTTGGTGCTTTTTTGTAAAGTACAAGAGCTGTTTTCCCTTATCTTAGGAAGGTACTTTGCAATTATTGGCTGTTTTGTGCCTACAATTAATTTTTCCTTAGTAACAAGGAGAGTTGAGTGCTTGTATCAGTTTAAGGCTTCCTAGTGCTTTCCAGCAGGTTTTAGAGCAAGTGCTAGTCACAGGGATGCTTAAAGGCAAGATGAACAAAAAATGGTTTATCCTAAACACTGCAGTGTGCAATAGAGGAGTTAGATATGAAAGTAGGTAACGTTAAGTTTTACCTGTCTAAAAAGTTACGTTTTAGTGGAGAGTGACTATTTTTAAAACAACAAGATAGATTGAAAGGGGGTGGTCACTTTTGTATTCTGGTACTATGGAATAGAGTAGGATGGCCAATAAATTTAAATAGTTGAAGAGGAGTGATTTCACAAAATGATAATTTTGCGCTTACTCACACAAGCCAGTAAAAGCAGAGAAGAAATGAGATATATGGTCAAATTAACATAAGGGGCAGGCAACTAGAAAGACACTGGTGTTTAAAAACACAATAGTAACCAGGTGGGGGAAAAATATAATGCCTGACTCACAAGAGACAGAGCTGTGGTCTTTTTTCAAGTTTTAATATGCAGTTCAAAACAGAATACAAGTAAAACACAAGGTAAAGAAAAATAAGCCTGTAACTAAAAATAATTCTGCTACTTTATCCTTAACTAATGACTGAGTAATGTAATAAGCTTGTTACAAATAAGTCTGTAACTTTACCTGTAACTAATGACTGAATAGTGTAATTACGAATGTCTGTCACTTTACCCTTAACTAATGACTGAATAATGTGAAGTATTTTCAGATTTGACTGAAATGTACAATACCTTGACTATTACTATCTATTATTTAAATAATAAGCCTGTATGTAAAATAATTCTATTACCCTTAACTGATAACTGAATAATGTATGAATAAGTCTATATTACCCTTATCTAATGAAAGAATAATGTGAAGTAATATTTGACTGAAATGTAGTATACTGAACACATAACTTAATATGAATATCATATTCTGAAACTTGACTGATATTTACATTAGCATCTACTGAACATTTAAAAATAGCTATGTATATTCTGGAGAATAACTAAACCAAAATAATATCTTTTGCCTTGTTAGCTAAACACAGAAAAAAAGCATAACTGAAGCTGGTACATGTTATATCCTAACTAATAACATTGTTTGAAACATGAGAAAATTTTGACAGTGTTAGCTGAACAAAAATAAACTGAAATCCATTTGAACACAGACTGAAAATTACTACTAAAACATTAGAACATTGTCTAAAAACATAATACAATTGTCTGAAACATGAAAACATTTTAAAAAAGCATTGCAAAACTAACTGAAACACATAGACTGTCAATTTCTGCCCCACAGTTCTTTGCCAAATGTTGCTTTGCATTGTACCAGTCACTGATGGCATGAAGTAAGGGCTGCTTTATGGTGAAGTGTCATTTTTATAGTTAGACCTTTTAAACCTCTTCTTTTCATTTCTTGTTTGTATTTAGTATCAGGTCCTTAAAATAATATCTGCATCTTTAACAATTATAATCTGATAGCATTTCTTATTGCCCTAACTTTATTTACATTTTCTGCATGAAATGCAGCTTTAATAACTATAAACTGGCAGCATTGCTTGCTGTGCTGACTTTATTTACATTTTTCTGCATGAAAATAAACATTTGCTGCTAATAAGCTCTTGCAAGTCTGTAGACACAATACTTAATTTTGACATGATGTCAAAATGGTACTGTCACACTTGGAATGTAACAACAATTCTGTTATTTTATTCCCCGGCTGATTGGCTTTATTTAAAAATCCAAACTCCAAAGGTTTGCTTTTAACTGCAGTCACTTTTGACCTTTTAAAGACTGATAGAGTGAAAACTGTCATGAGTAATGAACTGTATGGTCTGCTGTCCTTTTTATTTTGAAAATCTGGTATGCCACTGACACATTAACCTGAGCTACAACATACTTCTGATTATCCTTTGGGCTTGAACTTTGTACATTACTTACGTCATTTGCCCAGTTATTAACCATAGTGGGCTACCTTGTATTTGAAAAGCTAATAATACTTAAATCAGTAACCTGTTTAGCTTTATTGGAAACAAATGGAACTAAGTACCAGCTTTTACACGCTTGTGTTTCCATGTCCAATATTAACTGCTGGGATTTACTGCTGCAAGATCAGTATTAAAATTTGTTTCTGTCTCCTCACTAGAATGGACAGCTTTTTTAAGGTCTTGGCTATAGCAATTGCACTTAACTTGATACTGTAAATGAAAATAATGTAACACTGTGCATTTTTGCCCCTATGTACAATCAGTTTTGCTACTGCATTTTTACATTTTGTCTCGTGACCCTTAGATTTTAACATACTGTTCAGTGAGTGAAACTCCATCCACTGTCTCATCATAACCATTTCTTTAGCTGACATCATTCAACTTTTTATTAGTACTAAATGCTGCAAGAATGTGCTATTACAGTCTACAAATTTCTTGGATAAATAGCAAAACTGTAAATACATCAAATGGATTTTTGACATATAGCCCTATGACATATAAGTACTGTTCATTAATTCAGCTTGCTATGCTTATGCTGGCTGTAATCTGAGCTCATATGCTTGGCAAACTGCCATTTCTGTACAAAGCACATACAGTTTGAAACTGATTAGACAATGTACTCTTTTATACATAGGATCTGAATTTTTAACTGTGTTGTCACTTTTACAATGTGGCATTGACTTTAAATTTTACATTTTGTATACTAGCAAACATTATTTGGTCTCTCCCCGGGATTCATGAAGCTCGGCGCAAAGCCGGTGTAAGGCTTGTGCCAGCAGTGCAGTGAACAATCGGCGTAGCAGCGCCATATGCATAGTAATGAGTGCGCACCGCAACCACAGACACGTGCGGAGGGCACGTGAGCGAGCCCAAGTAGGATGCGGCCGTAGGCGTAGCCAAGCCGGCACACAATGAGCAACCTAAAGTGCTGACTTCCACAGGCCGCCTGCAATAGTAACCGCACCAGCAAGGGTCCGTGGATAATGAAACGTACGCAGACTATGCAACATAGTACCCGTTCACACAAAACGGAGAACCAACATTAACCCACGAAGTCCAAAGTGTACCCGTCCAAGGAACAAAGGATACGCGTAATACCGTGTCCATCACGCAATGCACTGTCAGTGGGCATACCCAGTGAAGGTGTACCGCAGCATGTCAGCGCGCCGCACCTACATAGAAGTAGCCACATGGGCATGGTCAGCAGCAGTAGTGAGAGTACACAGCCGGGTAGCCGTGTCGCTATAACAACAAGAAGGAAACTAGATATGCTAAACACAGACAAACATGTGCATAGCAACATGTACTACACCCGGCAACATGCCAGTCGCATACACATAGGACGGCGTATGCCTAAGCGTAATATCCAGAAGCAGAACCCATGCATGCAAATGTAATATACAACAGCCCCATCATAGCATGTAACCCGCACCCATGTACGACCGTGCACCCAACCCAGCTAGCAGCCTTGCGTAGCTACACACAATGGGTATACCTGAAATGTAGTAAGAAGTATTGTCCTAGGCAGTGCCACGCGGGCAAATATGTACCCCACATGTTAAAATCCCACCTCAGGTACAGATATCCAAATGGCCGCATGTGAATGTGTCGGCAGAATGTGTACATCCCGCATGTGGTATGGACCTGTCGAAACCCCATAGGCGTGCACACGCCACGGTGCCCATAACTGTGCACATCTGGACAAGGCAGTATGTTCAGCCACCGTACTGATGATTAGCTATGCAGACATGTCAAACACAACACATATGGCGGAACATCTTCCCACCAAGCAGGATGCCCCGCACAGAAGGTGAAGGTGGGACATCAGATGTTGAGAATAGCGTTGCCGGACGGCCAAACACCCACGGCTAACGCAAAGGATGGAATAACATGTATATGCCTGGATGAATGGGTATGTCATAGCATGGGAATAGGCCAAGCTATCCACCATAATAGCCATGTGTACCAGATACAAACAGCCAGTAACATGCAGTAGTAATGCAGGAAGGCATACACGACTGTGGGAATAGCACAGGACATATGGCACGTGCCAAGTGTCGATGCATGACACAAATGTCCAGGATGGGGCTCCCTGCAAAGAGGAACATGTGCCAACCCCACCCCCCACAGATGTACCGGCAGTGAAAACACATCCCAAACATACACCAACACTACCGTCCATCCCACGATAGCAACGGAGGCTGGTCAAAGACCACCATGACGTGTGCACAAACAGGGACACGTGTAACCGTTGCCCTAACAACCCCCCCAGGCCAAAGAATAATAGTATGGACATATGCATGTAACGCTGTGAAGGATGTGTGGTAGTCCTCAGTATCACAGAGGTAGGTACACAGATACACTGTAATCGACCGTGACGTATGTGCACTGTAGACAGCATACCTGCAGGTAATACATAGTTCAATCATGTGCCACAGAAATATACACATATGAATGAGGATAGGGGATAGACAAGTGTGAATGGGACAAACTATGAATATAGGTTCATAGGTCCATAGGTACATAGTAGGCTATCTACCCAAGGGCAGCCATAACCCTAGGCCATAGTTATGTTTCCTTTGCCAACCCTCCAGTCTGGAGATAAAATGCCTATTATATTGCTGTACCTCTGTCAAGCAGTGACAATGATGTAATCCCTGGGGTATATCCGCAATCCCCCATCCATTGGACAAGATCCCCCACGAACAAGGCCAGCAAGGTTCTCTGCCTCACATGTACTGGGATGTTGTTCCACAGCATAGTGAGTGTCTGGGTGATGTATCTACACATTCTATTAATGACCGTGTCAAGGTTCATGTCACCTGCCCCTGTGGTTCTGAGGGATGTAGATCCATTAGGTGAAGCATAGTCATCAAATATGGGTCGACATGGCCTCGTATGTCAGGCACAGGTCACCACTGGACAAGTGGTATGTGACTGAATGGAGTCCTTACAGTTGGGCAGCATAACACAAATACCTGACACCCTGCATCCGTCTGACGATGAACCTATGGGGCCTTCCCAGCTGCTGCAGGTGTCGGGTCAGATACCTTCCGAACGGGGCAATGTACTCAATCATAGGTCTAATGAGTAATGAGTACAAGGAGATGATGACCTACCCTGATCTAGATGTGAATCCCTGCACAATCAGGTGGGCAATGTAGAAGTTCTACCAAACCACGTTAGCAATGTGTGTGTCGAACGAATGGTGACTGGCAACCTGGGTCCCCAGATCCCTGGTAATTCCCTCTGTGCTCAGTGGACTGCCACCCATATGGCGGCTAGGGGTGACCTTGTTCTTCCCGATGGGTATGACTATGCATTACCCAGCATTTAGCTGTAGGCCATGTCCCTGGCAGAAGATATCCATATCTGTGAGGCCCCTTTGAAGGATATCTGTGTCAGATGTCCGTCCCACTATGGCACCCAGTTCGCAGTCATCTGCAAACAATGTCAGCCATAACCCCCCTGTGTTTGCTTGTACCTTGGAAATGTAGATGCAGAAAAAGAGTGGACCCAGGACAGAGCCCCATGGGACACCGCCTGTGACTGGCAGTGAGTCTGACATGGTGCCAGCAACTATGACCGTGTGGGTTGTGTCACCTAGCCAGTTTGCAACCCATCCTGCGATGTATGGGTTCACATCCAAGCCGATGGGTTTATCAATGATACCCGAGGGGGGTATTGTGTTGAAGGCCTTTGCCATGTCGAGGTAGGCTGTATGGACTGCCTGACCCTCATCAATGGCCTCGGTGACTGTTCCTAAAACGTCAACCAAGTTTTAAACGCATGATCTGCCCTTGACCAAGCCAAACTGGGTTGGATGCAAAGTATGCAGGTCCCCTATGTCGTCATCTATGAGCTCCAGTATGATCCTTCCCCATGTCTTTGCAGATAAGGCTTCTCAAGCTAATGGGACGGTAATAACCAGGGTCAGTGGAGGCACTGCCTCTGTGAAGTGGGACTACAGTCACCGTGCGCCACAACTTGGGTACGTTACCTGAGGTGAGGCTAAGATTAAACAGCTGTCCTAACTGTGGGTCTAATTCCTCAATGAGATCGCGGAGTACAAAGCCGGGACACCATCTGGTCCCATGGATGCTGTGTTCACTATCTTGGAGAGAGCATGTCCCACCTGTGTGTTACAGAACATTCGGGGGCCACAATCTTCTGGTACAGACATCTCTCCATGTGGGGGGGAGGGGGTGGAGATGTCTTCACCGAACCTGTCAACCAGTATGTTGGCAATGTGTGTATGTTCAGTAAATCTCACATCATTGTGAACCCAGTCAGAGCATATCTGGGAGTTTCCTCCCAGGTGTCCAGCATAGCTAAAGAAGGCCATATGATTGTCTGTCGAGTCCTTGGTGATATATCTGTGGGACCTGCCCCGGATGATGTCATGACAGCTTGTAGTTCTTCACATATAATGAGCAAGGGTGTCATACCTCACAAGGAGTCTGCTCTGTCATGTAGTAGCTACCTCCTCTCGTTGTAGAGCTTGTGTATGGCTGGGGTACACCACACTGGATGCTTGGCATTGGTACAAAGACCCACAGTTGGGTAAGGGATTGCCTGATCCATGCAGTCCTGTAGGTGCTGGTAGAAGGCATATGTAAGTGATGCAGTGGCTTGCGTAATGTTCACCACTGGCTCAGGGGCCTTAAAGGAGGCCACACTAGTGTTTAGAAATGTGAAGTCGGCATATGAGAAAGCCATATGTATGGTAACCGGCACCACCCACAGCATTGTATGACAATAGCAGAAGCTATTGTCCAAATAACATGTGGTGTCATTCTGACAATAAAGTGGCGATACTTCCCTATTGGGACTTCTGGGGATTATTTAAAGCAGTTGTTAACCTGCATCTTTGGATGTACACCATTTGGTTTCAGTTTTGAAAAACCTGGTTTTCGTAGCACTACATAATATGGGTAGTCAAACAGACATCCACGATTGGGGAACATACAGCAGCAGTCAAAACCACTGGCCACATGGACACAGTCCAACAAGTTCTACACTTTACATATGCACATTGGTGTCCATTGTAGGACCCAAAAATTGATCCGTACAGAATTCCATCCAGCCGTTACCATTCCACCAGAAGACACGACAGCCGTGAGTACGGCTCAGCTAGACATATGCACCACCAGCGTGTTTAAGGTTGATGACAAGTGTCCATGAAATGCAGGACATATGAACAGAAATCCCCAGATTGTCGAGTCCATAGAAGTGCGTCCACATCCCAGTCCCACACACATGAAGGATGTGTAATGGGTACCGTCGAGGGTTGCAGCCATGGGATCCTGGGTATGTAGAAATGTGGCTCTGTGTTGTTTGGCAGAAAATCCGTTCTCCCGCCCCGTGGTAGGGATGTGGGTATAGCACATGCCTTACTCCCCACTAATAATGCAAAGCATCCACCGGATAATGCTAAATGCAGGTGTGAAATGTGTACAGCCCTATACCAGTGTCCGGTAGGCAATTCCCATGGATGGACAAGCGTACGACCAAGATGGCACCCATAACTGCAGACCTGGTGGAATTACACAGCTGCAGTCAGGCATAACACAGGAAATACAGATAGGGACTACAGTAGACACTCCCCATACACGGTTAGACCGCCGTGCGAATACCGGCGTACACAGCACTCAATCTGCCAGCACCAAAATGGGGATCACTCGCTGCCATACTGCAGAACAAATGTGCGACCTGTGGAACACATACTAATGGCACACCAACAACGTCAACTATTAAGGTCATAGGATGGTTAAACTATGGCGTTCCCACCTATAAAGAACATCCTTCAATGAATTAATAGGATCTACATGTTATGGTGGTGTTATTTTGACAATACAGTGGCGGATATTTCCTATTTTGACTTCTGAGGAGTATGTAAAGCAGTTGCTAACCTGCATCTTTGGATGTACACCATTTGGTTTCAGGTTTGAAAAACCTGGATGTCGTAGCACTACATAATATGGGTAGTCAAACAGACATCCGCGATTGGGGAACATACAGCAGCAGTCAAAACCACTGGCCAGATGGACACAGTCCAACAAGTTCTACACTTTACATATGCTCATTGGTGTCCATTGTAGGACCCCAAAAATTTAACCCTATGCAATAGATACGAGATGGAGCGAGCGACGCTGAAAGAGTAACAGCCGTGACTACGGCACAGCTAGACATATGCATGACCAGCATGTTTAAGGTTGATGACAAGTGTCCATGAAATGCAGGACATATGAGCAGAAATCCCCAGATGGTCGAGTCCATAGAAGTGCGTCCACATCCCAGTCCCACACACATGAAGGATGTGTAATGGGTACCGTCGAGGGCTGCAGCCATGGGATCGTGGGTATGCAGAAATGGGGCTCGGTGTTGTTTGGCAGATAATCCGTTGTCCCTCCCCCGTGGGAGGGATGTGGGAGTAGCACATGCCTTACTCCCCACTAATAATGCAAAGCATCCACCGGATAATGCTAAATGCAGGTGTGAAATGTGTACTGCCCTATACCAGTGTCCAGTAGGCAATTGCCATGGATGGACAAGTGTACGACCAAGATGGCACCCATAACTGCAAACCTGGTGGAAGCACACAGCTGCAGTGAGGCATAACACAGGAAATACAGATAGGGACTACAGTCGACACTCCCCATACAAAGTCAGACCGCCATGCGAATACCGGCGTAGACAGCACTCAATCTGCCAGCACCAAAATGGGGATCACTCGCTTCCATACTGCGGAACAAATGGGCGACCTGCGGAACACATACTAATGGCACACCAACAATGTCAACTAGGAAGGTCATAGGATCTTTAAACTATGGCGTTCACACTCATAAAGAACATCCTTCAATGAATTAATAGGATCTACATGTTTTGGTTGTGTTATTTTGACAATACAGTAGCAGAAATGTCCTAATGGGACATCTGAGGATTAGTTAAAGCATTTGTTAGCCTGCATCATTGGATTTACACCATTTGGGTTCAGTTTAGAAAAACCTGGTTAATGTAGCACTACATAATATGGGTAGTCAAACAGACATCCGCGATTGGGGAACATACAGCAGCAGTCAAACCCACTGGCCAGATGGACACAGTCCAACAAGTTCTACACTTTACATATGCACATTGGTGTCCATTGTAGGACCCCAAAAATTCATCCATACGCAATGTCAACCAGCTGCGATCGAGAGACCCAGAAGAACTGACAGCCGTGACTATGGCACAGCCAGACATATGCACCACCAGCGTGTTCAAGGTTGATGACTAGTGTCCATGAAATGCAGGACATATGAACAGAAATCCCCAGATTTTAGAGTCCATAGAAGTGCGTCCACATCCCTTTCCCGCACACATGACGGATGTGTAATGGGTACCGTCGAGGGTTGCAGCCATGGGATCCTGGGTATGCAGAAATGGGGCTCAGTGTTGTTTGGCAGATAATCCGTTGTCCCACCCCGTGGGAGGGATGTGGGAGTAGCACATGCCTTACTCCCCACTAATAATGCAAAGCATCCACCGGATAATGCTAAATGCAGGTGTGAAATGTGTACTGCCCTATACCAGTGTCCAGTAGGCAATTGCCATGGATGGACAAGCGTACGACCAAGATGGCACCCATAACTGCAAACCTGGTGGAAGCACACAGCTGCAGTGAGGCATAACACAGGAAATACAGATAGGGACTACAGTAGACACTCCCCATAGAAAGTCAGACCACCGTGCGAATACCGGCGTACACAGCACTCAATTTGCCAGCACCAAAATGGGGATCACTCGCTTCCATACCACGGAACAAATGGGCGACCTGTGGAACACATACCAATGGCACAATAACAACGTCAGCTAGGAAGGTCATAGGATGGTCAAACTATGGCGTTCCCACTTATGAAGAACATCCTTCAGTGAATTAATAGGATTAATGTCAATTGACCATGGAATACACCTAATCAACATCAAAGAACTGCTGGCACCTTAGGGCACACAATCCAAAACACACATAGGTAGATGAAACAGTCAACGTAGACATTGTCCAGGACAGGTCACAAATGGTATACAAAGGTTCCTTCATAGACATGTAAGCGCTTTTACCCGTAGACTCCGTCAGACTTACACATAACATAAAAGCATCCAGGCTTTAAATATCCCCCCTTACACTTTCATTGGTTAATTTCTCAGCAAACAATGAACATGTAACCACAGCATATAAAGCACAGATGCAATGTTAACTACACACACATATATTAACATCTCCAAAAACATCCTATTAACACATGTATTATATAATATTGTACTATGCCTAATACTCATCAATCAAAGATCTAACAATATATATAGAAGATATGCATATCATATCAATGTAATACAGTGGTACACAACTGAAAGAGTGGACTAATGTGTGTTAACTGTATATCTGTACCTAAACTACATTCCTGTTACGGGGGTTTAAGCCACCTGCCTCTCAAAAGAGGCTTCATCAGTGTTTCATCAGTCAGCCCTGGTGTGTGGTCAACCCTCCACCTAATAATCCATCTAAATCCGCATTCTAAAGCATAGTTGATGAGGTCCCCCCTCTGGTATTATAATCTAGCCTTCGTAAAACACTGAATGTAGACGTATGCCTTGCGATGTGCTCATAGCCGGCTGTAGGCATACGCCAGTCCGGCGGCTGCCTAGGGCACCGCACTAGTAGGGCCACCTGTCTAGTAGGTATGTCATGTAGGTATACCAGGATGGGGGCACCATGTGTTGTGGTGGTGGGCGCCATGGAGCCCTATAGACTAGGGCAGCGGTCGATCTAAGGCCGCTACCGTAGGAGGGGTAGTACGGTCTGCAGGTATGTGCAGAAGTGCACATGAAACAGCGGTCCACAAGGATTACCCATAGTGGCGACACCTGCATAGATGGCTATAGCGGGACACACACACGACCATGCATACAGCACAGTTAGACATACACACACCATAAATAGGCAATTACACACAAGGTTTATGGCGTGTACGGGTACAGTGTCAGTACAGCAAGGATAGCTGTCTGCCACGATATCCAGCAGATGTCTCTAGGGTGTTCTGGAATACGGACGTTGCATGGACAATGACGGGATATGCATCGTACCACAGTTCTATGTGTCAGCCGTGCAAATATGCGATACATGGGACAGACAGCTGTCCATGCAAGAGCAGCGCTATGGGCACAACATAGGTATGTAGATATACAACGACAGAGATACAGACGGACACATGTGGCAAGCCCGTGAGTGTAACGTACACAGCACCACCCCACCACACCATAGCAGGGTGCACATGGAGAACACGCTATGGAGATCGCCAACCACAGCAGGCACACAGGCAGTCCACGAGCTGCGTCTCACCATCCACAAACACAGGGATGGCGGCAGGATATGAGTGTTCTGCGGAAACTCTAAAGCCATACCCTATGAACCCATGCAGCTGGGAGCATAGACACACACACACATGTGGCAGGCATGGTGATTAACCACACCCCCACATACCCAACCGCACAACAGTATGACACAGGTATGGAACGCGCTACGTGGACCACCGAACACAGCACCGTCAGAGGCACATGTCCAGGTGGGTGACAACATCCATAAAGGAATAGCCGCCGATAGCCAAGGTATGTGTTGCCAAGCGTCTAAAATAACTACACTCTACTAGGGAAGCTGTGAACACACACATCCCACACACACACACGGGGAAGGGCCGGGAGTCGAACCTACGCCTACCTACCTGTACTCACTACAGCATGATGCATTTACAGAATGCGCTACCGAGATTACTGAGCACAGCGCTGTCAGAGGCATACTTCTAGGCGGGTGACATCACCCGTAAGGGAATAGCTGACAATAGCCAAGGTATGTGTTGCGAAGCGTCTAAAAGCATGTTCATTTGCAGAGGCAGCTGGAAACACAAACACACACAGAGAAGGGCTGAGAGTCGAACCTACGCCTACCTACATGAACTCACTACAGTATGATGCATTTACATAACACGCTACCGAGATTACTGAGCACAGCGCTGTCAGAGGCATACTTCTAGGCGGGTGACATCACCCGTAAGGGAATAGCTGACAATAGCCAAGGTATGTGTTGCGAAGCATCTAAAACCATGTTCATCTGCAGAGGCAGCTGGAAACACACACACAGGGAAGGGCCGAGAGTCGAACCTACGCCTACCTGCATGAACTCACTACAGCATGATGCATTTACAGAACGCGCTACCGAGATTACTGAGCACAGCGCTGTCAGAGGCATACTTCTAGGCGGGTGACATCACCCGTAAGGGAATAGCTGACAATAGCCAAGGTATGTGTTGCGAAGCATCTAAAAGCATGTTCATCTGCAGATGCAGCTGGAAACACACACACACACACACACACACACACAGGGAAGGGCTGGGAGTCGAACCTACGCCTACCTACATGAACTCACTACAGCATGATGCATTTACAGAACGCGCTACCGAGATTACTGAGCACAGCGCTGTCAGAGGCATACTTCTAGGCGGGTGACATCACCCGTAAGGGAATAGCTGACAATAGCCAAGGTATGTGTTGCGAAGCATCTAAAAGCATGTTCATCTGCAGAGGCAGCTGGAAACACACACACACACAGGGAAGGGCCGGGAGTCGAACCTACGCCTACCTACATGAACTCACTACAGCATGATGCATTTACAGAATGTGCTACCGAGATTACTGAGCACAATGCTGTCAGAGGCATACTTCTAGGCGGGTGACATCACCCGTAAGGGAATAGCTGACAATAGCCAAGGTATGTGTTGCGAAGCGTCTAAAGGCATGTTCATCTGCAGAGGCAGCTGGAAACACACACACACACAGGGAAGGGCCGGGAGTCAAACCTATGCCTACCTACATGAATTCACTACAGCATGATGCATTTACAGAACGCTACCGAGATTACTGAGCACAGCGCTGTCAGAGGCATACTTCTAGGCGGGTGACATCACCCGTAAGGGAATAGCTGACAATAGCCAAGGTATGTGTTGCGAAGCGTCTAAAAGCATGTTCATCTGCAGAGGCAGCTGGAAACACACACACACACACACACACACACACACACACACACACACACACACACAGAAGGGCGTCGAACCTACGCCTACCTACATGAATTCACTACAGCATGATGCATTTACAGAACGCGCTACCGAGATTACTGAGCACAGCGCTGTCAGAGGCATACTTCTAGGCGGATGACATCACTCGTAAGGGAATAGCTGACAATAGCCAAGGTATGTGTTGCGAAGCTTCTAAAAGCATGTTCATCTGCAGAGGCAGCTGGAAACACACACGCACACACACACACACACACACAGGGAAGGGCGTCGAACCTACGCCTACCTACATGAATTCACTACAGCATGATGCATTTACATAACGCGCTACTGAGATTACTGAGCACAGCGCTGTCAGAGGCATACTTCTAGGCGGGTGACATCACCCGTAAGGGAATAGCTGACAATAGCCAAGGTATGTGTTGCGAAGCGTCTAAAAGCATGTTCATCTGCAGAGGCAGCTGGAAACACACACACACACACACACACACACACACACACACACACACACACACACACGGGCCGGGAGTCGAACTACGCCTACCTACATGAACTAACTACAGCATGATGCATTTACAGAACGCGCTACCGAGATTACTGAGCACAGCACTGTCAGGAGGCATACCCCTAGGTGGGGGGTATCATCTGCAGAGGCAAGGCGGCCGATAGGGAATGAAGGCAGAGTGCGCAGTCACACAGCCTGTTACCATCCCAAGGTGGCCGTACAGTAACATGGTAGTGCTGCAGTCGGGAATACCAACTAACTATGGAGCAGTACATCACGACATGAATACGGGATGCACCACATACAGTATACCCTCTGAGAGGGCATCCGGCGTGCAGGATGTAGGCAGCCATTGTGGCATAACAGCCACATATGAGTCACCTGGATGGTCACCATGGCTATGCAGGATGTCATTGGCCATGGCTACACGCCTAGTAGCAGACATCGGTGCCGACTGTAGTGTGTACCCCTGAATGGTGTACTGGCCATGCCTCTCACACCTAGCAGTTGCGAAGGGGAGACAGACATGCTCACGGGGTATCAACGCAGACGGCCGCGGTGTGCACTGTACTGTGTGTCCATCTACACAGCTGCTTACTGGGCATGCTCAGACACTTAGAATCGGCACAGTGCAGACATGCATACACATGGGGCGATGGCATGGGAGGCAGAATGTGGACCATCATGTGTGTCCACCCACACAACAGCAACCCGGCCATGCCACAGACGTGGCAGTTGCGAAGGGGAAACAGGCATGCACACGGGGTATCAATGCAGACGGGCGCGGTGTGCACTGTACTGTGTGTCCATCAACACAGCTGCTTACTGGGCATGCTCAGACACTTAGAATTGGCACAGTGCAGACATGCATACACATGGGGCGACGGCATGGGAGGCAGAATGTGGACCGTCGTGTGTGTCCACCCACACAACAGCAACCCGGCCATGCCACAGACGTGGCAGTTGCGAAGGGGAAACAGGCATGCACACGGGGTATCAATGCAGGCGGGCACGGTGTGCACTGTACTGTGTGTCCATCTACACAGCTGCTTACTGGGCATGCTCAGACACTTAGAATCGGCACAGTGCAGACATGCATACACATGGGGCGATGGCATGGGAGGCAGAATGTGGACTGTCGTGTGTGTCCACCCACACAACAGCAGCCCGACCATGCTCACACACGTAGTATGTGCTATGCGCCGTCCGGCATGCAGACAGAGTGCACACACCGCAAGTCACGGCCAGGTAAACCCGTACACACGCACAGGGTGGACACACATGCAGTCACACGTACACACACAGATGACAGCACAGGCATCACGGGTGCAGGCTGAACATGTACACACCGTAGTGAACACTTTAGCTGCTATGCCAGCACCATGTCATCGGTGCAGCAGTATGCCTCACGGTCCAGCAACTGCATGTGACATATGTCCAGAAGACTATGTGGCGGTGTACATTCGTTGTGCAGAGTACACATGTACTATCAATGATCCCACAGGTGTGATGTAGTCCACCCGTACCGGTATACACAGACAGGCGTGCTCCACACATACCACGGGCCTGACACAGGTATGACACATGACTGCAGCTGTCCCACAGTGAAACAATGTCCGGATATGTCACATATGTGATTTCCTGGCTGTGTGCATGGACTGCACGCAGGACACATACGAAGCCTGTGATGTACCACATGCATAACACAGGCATACGCGGTAATACACACACAAAGGGAAGGCGGACACATGTCTGTGGTATGCACCCCCTACAGGGTGTAGTGGTGTTCACTGGGACACATACCCTTGTACAGTTTGCCTGTGACAGCTGTGATACCATACCACAGTCCATGTTCCATGTATGTTGACACACATGTCACAATGTAGCAATGCATACACACATGGCAACAGGGGATACATGTGACACGTGTACTGTGCACGGTGCAGCCGTGCAGGATCGGTGTCCGGTGTCCGTAACACAGTTGCAACCCCCTCCCACATGCATACCCATCATGGGGGCCATCATATGGTGGCATAGTAACAGCACGCATGGCAGTCTGTGTGTACACCATTTGTTTAAACACCTGTCCACATACATGTGTGCAGGTGCTGGTCACAGGTGTGTTACACACCATCCTACCCTGCCATGTGCATACAGTCTGCTATGTCGCCTTTACATGACAGCGCTGCCATGATGCATACCCATCGGCCATGCGTGATCGACCATATGTTACATTGCCACTGTAACCCCTACCACCTCCCAAGTGCAGATATTGGCACAGCTGCCAGATACAGTGGTAGTACGCAGGATGCACCACATACCGCTGCACGCCTGCACAAACCCCATGTAGCGGGTATGGCATTCCTAGCACCAACATGTGTGCAGGAATGTGTGCCCATGTATGCCATAGATCGGGGGGACTATGTGCCACGTGCCACACATCACTGTACACCATGGTAGAGATCTGTACCTACCTCAGTGTGGGGTGCATCGATGTGGATGGTGTAGTACATGCAAAACGTCATCCCTCCGTGTAGACATGTGTGGCCACCACCATGTCAGTGTGTCAAAATGTGTGTATGTCTGCTGCCTGTTGAGAGGGTGTATGCAGATATAGTGTTGTGACTGGACACTGACCACACAGGGTGACCATCCCGTACTGGTGCTGCATTGTACAGCCCTGTCATTGCCATACCTGTGAGCCTTACTGGCCACCTGTGCAAGACCACCCCCTGTGACATGGCTTGTCGGTGCATCATCCTGTGAGGGTGCTGACCACACAGACAGGTGTCCCCATCTGCACACAATGGTGTGTGTGCCATAGAGGTGTACGCACCACGAATGCGGGCATATTCCTGTACCGGTGCAGCATCCGACTGTCGAACACCGTGCACCACAGCTGACAGGTGACACCTGCAGTCAGTAGCCAGCACACTGCGTACGACACCTGCAGAATGCCACCATACCTGTACTGTGTCATGCCATGTATGTGATGTCTCTGTCCACCGTAGCCTGTGGCACCGACCACAGGCGTCAGGTGCAGTATATGTGTGGACATGTGCGTCATGTACCATGTAAGCAACGTTACACTGTATCCGGCTCCGTGCTCCGCAGGTTTATGTGTATGACCTCTCTTCTTGCAATCCTGACTGTCTGTTCTCTATATCACAAAAGCTCTGCACCTGCTCCCATAGTATTCCTACATAGGTAAAGTACATGTATACTAAATGGAGTACTACACTGGCCTAGAATCCCCTTGTGTACCCACTTCCCTATAGGTGCCTTCTGACCCGGTTACACAGCAAATGCATTCACGTTCTCTGGCATGTCGAAGGGTCAATTGCTAGCGACCTCTCCTGTTCAGATGGTGAATCTGGGCATCCTGGCCACTGTTACAGGTGCCTCATGGACACGGACAAGCCGCACCTCCCCCAATGAACATAATACATGTGACAGACGCAACTATATAGCCAGACAGGGGGCTGTGCTCTCTCAAACCATGACCGGCAAGACCACTCGGGAGGGGAAGGACACCATGCACACCACATACCCAGTGTCACATGTGACTATTGCAAATGCTAATCAAACACATGAACACACTAAGACATACCTGGAGGTACTGTTAAGACATGTCACAAACCTAACGAGCCCTCTGAAGCAGACACACAAGCAACTGCCTCCACAAGACATGGGACATGCAACATATAGTTCTCAACGTCAGTGTGCTAAACTGTCAGAGCCCCAAAGGCAACACACACACTGCCAGACACACCTGTAATGGGTGACGCCACTGTCAGACACACCGACGTCCCAACCACCAGACTGAACAAGGGAATGATCACAGTAGGCTGCCTGCCGGGCGCTGGAATACGCCACATAACACATGCACTCAGGTCACTCCGCAGCATGTACAGGTATGACGCGGTCATTGCCCATGCTGGTGTCGACTGGAGACATACCACCCTGGGATACATTAAAGGAGACATAGAGGGTCACTCAGATTGTGTAGCCCAGGCCGGCATGTCCCTGACCCTGGGCAGTATCCCACCCTCATCAAGTATGATGTCACTATACTGGCTCAAAGTGGTCACCCTTGATAATGTGCCTGGTTACCGGTGTCAGTCTGAGGGGATCCAGATTCCTCATACCTGGGATGACATGCTTGGCATGCCACGCCCCTTCGCATGGTATGGCTCGCACCTGTCGCCCCTGGTCTTCAAGGGTTTGGCTAAGGCACCTGCCACCCCCACAGTGCCCACTGCAGGCACGGCTGGAATGATAAACCTACCACCCTACACTACAAACCTGGAGAACACACAGGGTAATACTGCTCACTGCCAGTGGTCTACGGCCAAGCTGCACACCCTCAAATGCCCTCCTCAGTATGGAGGACATCGATGTCAGTGCTGTGACTGAAACATTGATCAGGGCTGCTGAGAGCACCCCAGCACTATCGGGTCATACCCCATATCACGCGTTCAGGACCATAACCCGGACCTAACACAGAAGGAGGGGGAGTCTCCATTTCCATGAAGGATACACACACCTCCATGTTGGCAGAGATGCACGTAGCAGCGGGGAATATCCAGGTGCAATTAACCATGGGTAGGACTGCCCTACAGTTTGTTGCATGCTACAGACCACCCTCCCAAACCCAGGATACCTGCACAGCCTTCCTGAAGACACTGGTGAGTGTGAATGCTCTCACAACACCGTCATATTGGGTGGCATCAACCACCCATACATAGACCGGGAACATTACCCAGGACACAACACCCTACACCAAAGGTCCCAGGTGTTCATACACCTGACTGCTGTGGAACAACCATGCACCATACCCACAAGGGGGGGACGTATACTAGTTCTGATCATCACACATGGGGACGATATGCTCCACACAGGTTGTACATCCCTCAATGGTGATGTCAGACCGTATAGTGAACCCACTGGAGATCCGCATCCTGCACCCAACACCGGCATGGGAGACCACAGTGACGACCTCTCCACAGCAAACCACACACGTCATACGACCGGTGTGGTACCCTACAAGGCCTCCATGCCAGTGGTAAACACAGGCCACACTGCTGAAACCCTTACAAATGCCTTCTATGAGCACCCCAGGAATGTCTGCACCAAGCGATCCTGATAACATCAGGACCTTGTCCACCGAAGGCAGGCACATGGTCTGGTGGACCCCAGCCATTGACAAACCGTACAACAAGAGTTGGAGCTAATACATGACAGAGCAATATAAGTACCAGGGAAGGCATCACTGATTAATACCGGCGTTAACATACGATCACTCATACAATCATCCAAGGCCACCTGTGAGAGTGGTACTGCAAAGGACACATAAGACAACCATAGGGCCTTCCTTAGCTGTGGTAGGAACATGGGTGGGAGCACAAAGTCATGCCCGGAATTACTCCAGAATGGTACAATGATCACTGAACCCACAGACATTGTCAACAAACCAGCGGACATGTTCCATGCATACATCTACCCTCCCCCCCAAGAGGGGACGTATCCATCCCACCAGAGTCTAGCCTCCCAAACATCCTGTATGCCCAGGAGAGAGCTGATATCTGTTAAGCAGTGAACACAGCATCAATGGGACCAGATGGTGTCCCCGGCTGTGTGCTACACAACCTCATTGAGGCCCTCACCCCGCACATAAGGCCGCTGTTTCATCTTAGGCTTACTACGGGCTACGTCCCTGATGGATGGCATATGGCAACTGTGGTCCCACTACACCAGGGTAGTGCTCTTATGGACTGTAGACATCCCTGCCCTATCAGCTTGACAAGCCTTGTCTGCAAAGCTGTGGGGAGGTCCATACTGGAGCCCATAAATAAAGACATCGGTGTACAGCCAATACCTGAACATACCCACATCGACTTAGTCAGGGGCAGATCCTGCCTCCCAAACCTGCTCGACCTGTCTGGAGGAGTCACTAAGGCCATTGATGGGGGTACGTCAGTTTGCACAGACTACCATGACCTGGCGGGAGCGTTCAAACCACACTCCACATGGGCATCATGGAAAGGCTCACCAGCGTACATGTGGAGACATATGTCACACGATGGTTTGCCAACTGGATGGAGGTCACACCACACAGGGTTTGTGTTCCTGGTGCCATGTCAGAATCCAAGCTGGTCTCGAGTGGTGGCCCACAGGGCTCAGTCCTGGGCCCCCTCCTGTTCAGCATTCAACTTTCCAATGTGCATGCAAACATAGGGGGATTGTGGCAGACAAGGTATGCAGATGACAGCACACCGGCCACCATACTCAACACCCCATCAGACACGGACATCCACCTGGGGTCTCATAGAAATGGATAACTGGTGCCAGTGCCATGGCCTGATGCTACATGCCAGGGAAGGTGTAGACCTACCCATTGGGAAAGACATGTTCACCCCGACTTACCATATAGGTGGTAATCCATTAAACATGGTGGACGTGATCAGGGACATGGGTACCAAACCTGTCGGTAACCTCTGTCGACACTCGCATTGCCAATGTGGTTGGGAAGACATTCCACTGTGGCCACCTGGTCATGAAGGGATTCACATCCACATCAGGGGAGTTCATTGTACCCCTGTACTCTTCACACATCAGACCAATGATTGCGTACAACGCCACATCTGGGATGTACCTAACCTGACACCTGCAGCACTCGGAAGGACCTCAAACGTTCCACAACACAGGGATAACGGTGCTGAGACATGTGTCACACGCTGCCCGACTGAGGGGACTCCGGCTGTATACCTTCTCAGCCCATCTGCTCTGTGGTGATCTGTGCCTGACATACACGGCCATGTCCGACCTGGGTGACATGGAAATGTTCCACCTCCTAGGCTCCAAGCAAACACGGGCACAGAAGCACCTGACAGAAACCTCAACACGGACATAAACAGGACATGCTGGGGGGACAGGGTCATCGCCCAGAGACCCCCTACAACATGGAAAGGATTCCCAGCCCATGTGAAGCAGAGCCCCTGACTGACTTTGTCCAAGAGTAATCCTGACGTGTGGATGTGTGATCGTAGGTATGCGCCAGGCATCATCTCTGTGTCACTGCTGGACAGAGGGAAAGCGGACCGATGGATGTAGTATCCTCATCCTAAGGGGTGGTGACAGCCACACACACTCTGGCTAGGCTTACACATGCCGTAGGGCACATAGCCTAGTATGTACCTATGCGCCTATGTACCTATGTAGGGGTCCATGCAGGTTGCGGGTACCTGTGGTATGCTAATATTGCCAGATGTGCCTGTGGGTAACCCACAGCTACACGTGGGGGACTGATAACAGTGCTCCCAGTAGGCACATGCAAGTACACCATATTTGGCATACAGGTTAACAGAACCAACATGGTGCTACACATGTAACCGCCACGCATACCGTGTACACAGATCAATGTATGCTGCACCTGCACTACATGGTATGTCTGCTGCATGATGTCAGTACACAACCCACGTCACATACGCACCTGTCATCTGTCATACACAACCACTGCAACATACACATCGTGCACTATGTGGACACAGGTATCACATACACCTCTCACTATCTTGTCCACCCTGTGCATCAGAATATGTTTGCATAACTGTGCACCGATGGTGTGGATCACGGTGCTGCGGCAGAGGCTTCATCATATGCACAGGGTGATATGTGTGCCAGGGGCATAGGCTGTACCAATGGATGACATCATGTGTGTGTGTAAGGGCCGGTGCATTTACTAGGCATGACTGTGCAGAATGCATGTGGATGTGGTGGAGCCCTACAGTTGTGTCTGCTGTGTGTGGGTATGTGTGTGCACAGTTCAGCCATCTGTGATGCCTACACGGGGTATACTTGGCAGCCCCAGACTGTACAGTGCAGGTGGTACGGCTCACTGTGTCCGCCTGCGGCCACGTGACCCGTGCCTGCCTGGGGTCGCACGGGCACTACCGGGTGGAGGTATGGAGTGGCCACTCTCCGATGACACATGTCCGCTGGAACCGTGTCCACGCTGGGACCGGCCAGGGCCACGTCCAAGTGGCCTGCTGTGTCCTGGTGTGGTTGGTGTAGCACCAGCTGCACTGCTGCTGCTACCAGCACTGTGTGAGTGGGCATGAGAGGTGGCACGCACATGTCGACCTGCACTAGGTGGTGTTGCTGGCCTATGACCATGTGTCCTACGCCTCACCCCTACCAGGTGTTCCAGCACAGACAGCTCACGCTCGCGGATTGACATGCAACGGTCGAGGATTTCAACCATCTCACCTAATCTCCTATCCAGAACATCGGCAAGCTGCTGTTGAGCATTCGCCAATGACTGGATGTTCTCATTTAAGGAACAGATTGCGGCCCTCTGCAGCCTCTGCCCTTCTTGGTTCTTCCGTTTGGCACGTGCCTGTGCCGCCATTACCGTCTGAAACATGCGTCTGGTGATACCAGCTGCTGCACCCTGTACGGCAGGTGCATGTCTACCAGAGCTCCTCCTATGAGCAGCACCAGCCAATGCCTGTGTGGCACATCACCAGTCATTACACTGGCAACATGGTGTGTACCCGCACCTTCTGTAGACACCACACATTCCTGCTCAGTGCCAACAGATGCTGACTGTCCTTCCTCTATGGGCAACGGTGATGTGGTATGTGTCGGCATCTGAACCGTGTGCGGAGATGAAGGGGACATAGGTGGGATGTTAAACAATGGCACAGCTTCTGCCCATGACGACCCTGCCTGTGCCTCATGCATATGATCATCACCGCTAGTATCTGTGGGGACACTAGCATCAGATGGACCGCAGGAGGGCAACGCACCTACAGCACCTGTGAATACAAAGACATACTGTAAAATACATTACACACACGCAGACATACATGCAGACACACACACACATGCAGACACACACACAGACACACACACACACACACATGCGGAGACACACACACGCTGACACACACACGCAGACACACACACATGCAGACACATCATGCATGTGATATTGCAGATGGCATGCAGCATTCCCACACCACAGCTCAGTGAATGAAGGCCAGACATTAATAGTGGTAGTATGCATACTGCACTGGGGTGCACACTACATCAAGCAGGTGTCATTTCAGTAGGCTTGCAGTACACACATTCATGGTAGTTTGCATGCATCACCGTGATACACCGTGTGGCCACAGGCGGGTTAACAGTACACATGGCTGGCGTCACTTTGTCATGTACACCGCAAACATGTGCGATAACATGTGGACATGTGACAATGGTGTCCCACCACATGCACCACATCAAACTGGACGTCACAGTGCAGTGTTATGTGTACAGGCTACAGATAGAATGCATGTGTAACAAGGATGTCTGTGCAGGTGTGGTTGGTGTGAGCTGTGTACATAGCTGTACAGTGGGGAGTACGGGCACTGTGCCACTGCATGGCAGCAAGACACAGGTATGTTTCTGTGCGATGCGTAACATGGACGCATTGCATTGCCATGTCTGCAACACAGTCATGCTGTTCCACAGCACGTATATGGTAGACATTGGTGGCACCTCCAGTGGCTGCAGACAGGCATTTCGTTTGTCTGGTGTACCACATCAGATGTACAGGGGGTCCACTACAGCTATGATCGCACTATGTGTGGACAGGGTGCAACGGTGACTACCCACTGCAGATGTACTGTGTGGCAACATGCCTGTGGGTATCACCCATGGCCATGTTTGACTGGGTCATGGACAATTGTGTGTGATGGGCATCGTGTACACATCCCTGTGGTGGCCCATGTGACATACACCCATACTAGTCTGAGGTGTCACATTCCCGAAGGCTATGCAGACATTGTGGATGTCTGCTATGTCATGCGTAGGTCATGTCATGGTGTGACAATGTTGCAGACAGAACACCACGTGCATGGGACATGTCATGTGCCATGTCACAACGTGTGCACACAATGCAGGGGCATAGGTCACATTGGTGACACCTGTGTGAAGGCCAGATCACAGCACACTATGTGGTACTGTGTGCATACCGCAAAGGCATTCCGATGCATACTACACATGCAGCCATTGTAGAACACCTCCACCATTGTATGCATAGCTGACTGCACATATCACACCGATGGGTTATGTGGTGTCATGCCGGTGTATACTAACGGTTGTATCTACTGTACATGGGTGGCGTGTGTATCGGGTGGTGCAACCTGTATACCGTGACTGGAGCAGACCCAGATGTGCATGTCATACCTGGACACATGGGGAATATCTATACACTGTAACATGCCTATTACTAGCAACAGTCTCACCTGCGACGGACCCATGTCTGGGCAACACGCCAGAGGTACCTGTATAGGGGCGACACAACAGTATACACATTATCCATTACTGTAGCCACAGTAAGCACTGTGCATGTCACATCATGTACCTGTGTGGTAGCATGTATGCACATGTCTGCAAACACAACGTAGCATACTGTAGTATGCAGCTTGTGTGGCCATATACCTGGCATGTGTTGGTACATTATGTGGTGTACTATGACACCCACATCTACGTCAGTTATCATACACACATGCAAGACTGACTTACCAGGCAGCTCCAGGCTCGTTGGTTGGGAGACACCCACCTCCACGATGGCAGCGAGTGTTTCTGCATGTTGTTCCCTGGGTGTCCCCAGACTGGCCAGGAGCTCCTCCGTGTGTGTGAGTGGGGGTTGGGTTGGTGGCCCACCACCTGTCCCACCTTGTTGTCTGGCGATTGTGGCGGCGCGCTGTTTCGCATGCCGAATTAGGTCTGTGCAGTGTCGGCAAATCTGCTGGTAGGTGCGGTTGTTGCCACCCACATTGTTCACCCTCCTGCGCATATCCTGCCACACGTCGTCCCGCTGCTGTGCTTGTTGTGGCACATGGCTGAATAGTATATCGTAGTTGTCATGGAGCAACGGTATAATCACGTCATCCTCCTGGCGGCTGAAGGCTGGCAGCCGGGAACGTGGCATTATCTGTAAGACATAATGATGGTGACAGGTCACATTTACACTGATGTACTGGCATACTGCTGGACATACATTGCTATGACATGTACAACATCTGCACAGTAATCTCTGCGATGCATCATAGCAGTGACACAGCTGACGTGTTGCCATCACACCATTAAGCAGTGGGTTTCATATCATATCTGTGTGTCAACTCATCACACTGTACACACACCATGTTGATGGTAGCCTGCTGTAGACATGTGTACCTGCCTGCACCTGTGTTCATATCAGTTGGCATGTGTCCCAATGTGACAACAGTTCTACTGTTCACCTGGATGCTGTGTATATATCACTAGGCATCACGTATGTGGCCAATATGAATGTCAGCGGTGGCACTGCACACATACACATGGACACCTGTACATGCATGTGTTGTGCCATGTACATCTACACAGCACTGTACGGGTGTTGGCCAACCTGCCACGGCTCACCTGTATTGCACATGTAATACACATGGGACAATGTGTAACCATGTGACATTAGCAGGAAAGGTCATGCATAGCATGTGCGCACGCACGTTGTCCACACCAACACACAGCACCTGTGACACCACAGGGTGCATCAGTGCCACATTACTGCTGTGGACGGTTGATAGTGCAAGTGCCATTTGTCCATCGCACCATGTAGGACTGTGATAGCACGTGCAGCCTTGCTGGGTAGGGCTGCATGGTACGGCAGGGTATGTCACATACATGGCACTGGGATGTGACCCACCTGGGGGGGTACTGATATTGGCAGGGTGGCTGTCCATTCCATATGTCATTGCTATGTGTATATGGACATTACACATGTCTATCATCATGGTGTGGACACTGGCCTTCTGCAAGGTAGGCTGCATGCTGCTTGGTGGGGGTGTGTATGGTGCATGCAGGTATCGCACATCCATGCATACACATTACCCCTGACAGGTGCTATGTGCTGCGATATTGTTCAACACAGTGCTGTATGTGCCCACACACTGCTATCCCGTGCACATGGATGGTTGACTGGCCTGACATGGGTACCACATATGTCTACATCCAGTGCCTGCTGCCACCCCCATGTCAGCTGGTGCACCACAGCGCCATCCCTCCCACGGGGAGCGTGGTGTTGGGCACAGCATAGGTATCCATGTATGGGGACAGGGATGTTCACATAGCAGGGGCACTGATGGTATCGTCGATCGGACCATACACGTATGACGCACACCTCACACACACAGCCCATTCAGTATGTTGTTCGCAACACTGACACAGCTATACTGCTAGGCCGGGGACATTCCCAGACGTACATACACAGATGCGTGAACATCTGTCTGTGGCATGGGCTAAAATAATGGTGGGGTTCAACACATAACGTGTTTGAGTGTGGCTGGCGCAGACCTCCTGTGCACATGTCTACACAGTAAGCCTGTTCTACAGTAGGCAGCGGTGATGTGCTGTGCACATGTCAATTCTGCACATTGTGTTGGTGTCTGTCTGTCCACGGTCCAGTGGTGGGACACACAGGGGTATTAGTGAACATATATGCATGCCACCCTGTACTGCTGTACCGCTAGCTTTTCGGGTGCTACTGTGTCATGGACGTGCACACCTTACCCGAACGGGTGGTGGTGGGTTGCCACCCATACCCATCTCCTCTTGTGGGTTGCTATGATCCAACACCCTCTTTGTATTGTATGTTCAGGCTATGCACCTGTGTGGGGCATGTGGGCATGCAATGCACTACTGCGTACCTTTGCACCCATTGCAGAACATGTCACACAGGTACACTGGCAGCCATACACTTCACAGCTTGATGATGGTACAACATGTGTTGTACACACATAACACATATCCTGTGGGACATGGTCATATGTACAGGCATGTACAACAGTCACGTACCACTGCTACCCCTACATGACGGATATGCAGTACATGTGTCGGTACAGCAACTGTCACATGTAGTCATGCAATGCCCCCCTACCTACATGGCGTGGTACTGCCTGTGGGGGATATGTGTCTGCATCCATGCTATGGCCATAGCTGACAGTTGTACATCGATATGTGCAACATACCTCATTTGGTGTTCTCATGGGTGCATGTCCAACATGGCTCCGCATTGTTTGTGTCTGTCACACAGTCATTGTTGTACATGGTTTACATGCCAGCCATGGCGTACTGTGTGTGATTCCATGTACTTCATTGGGATACCAGCATTATACATTATGACGGCGTATTCCAGCCATCACATAGCCTTCCTAGATGACACTGTTAGCCAGCCAGTAGGAGGTGTTCCGCCATCTGCACATAGGTCACACAGTACGAGGGTGGCTGACACCCATTCTGGGGACAGGGTTCTGACAGCTGTGGATGGGTGTGATGCTGTCGACAACCATGACTGCGCCTGATGGTCACATCTGGATGGGTAACATTCACAACACACATCTACCTTCACGTAGCAACACATCATCCACAACAATGGACATTCCTGCCAGAACAATGTGTGCAGTATGTCTGTATGACCACTGCAGGCACCACTGGTGGCCCCCAGCATGGCAGCCAACAGCACCAGTGTATATCCCGTGGAACCATGGGTTACACCATTCACAACACACCTGTCTCAGATGACCCTGTTGTGGGTCACAGTGCAGTTCCACACATCATGTTACACTAGGCATCATGCACTGATATGTTGCAGATGTGTGAACGGCTGTGCAACTCAACATATGCGCACATGACACATCACCTGGTACAGCATGTCTGTCATACCACATGTTATTGTGACCACCCTGTGATGGCATTACACAGGCTACGTGTACTGGGACATGTGATGGCTCACCGGTATATTCACCCTCTGGGTGTGTGTCTAGCCAAGTGTACGGTAGGCGGTGGTCTGAACATGGGGACACTGTACATTGACCTACTCTGTCACTGCAACTGTTGACTATGCTCATACTGTACTTATACAGGCATGTGGTATCAGACCACTATGACAGTCCTGGTCGACCACACTGCTGTGGCACACATGACCTGAGGACATCTGCCTGGGGTGTGGAGCACATATGTACATCTTCACATGCTATACTGCCTCTGTGGTGGTGTCACATGACTGTCTACAGCAGGGCTGTAACAGGCAGGCACGGCATGGGGTCATGTGGGACAATGCTTGCACCTTCCACTGTGCTGCACACAAGCAAGGCACACACACTAGTGCACGACTCACATTTATCTGCAGTGCCTGGGACCTGCCTCCATGTTCTGCACAGCACACCTGCAAGTACAGATTGTACACGGATCATACCTCACAGGCACATACCTGGACTGCAACACACACAGGTGAGGGGATCCCACATCACACAATGTTTTGCATACATACTGGATATTTGGCGAACACAATGCATCGTAGGTGCTCCATGTTCAGATACCCATGTTTGTGACCACTAGACACATTGTAACATGCAACAGAGCTTACACTGTACACCACAGGTTACATGCTGTCTGTGTTGTCATACTGTACATTGGGCCTCGGACAGCTGCTACTGCCATGTGCTGACAGCAACCCACACTTCCCTAGAATGGACACCCATGTACCCACACATGCTTGGGCATGCACTCCACCTAGCTGGGTGACACATTACACAACACATACCATACCTACACTACCCTCAGCATGCACAATACCTCCATGTGTCTGGTGTGTTAAACCTGGGGTTATCCCCCCTTTGGTAGATGAACATATATGCTTCACGGCCCTGCTAGCCACACCCTGGACACACACCCATAGCAGCATACATGGTACATGTGTTCTACAGCCGGTACTACTGATGTCTGCTGACAGGGGTTGTTAATGGCATGGCACCCCGGCAGATGGACAGTGTACATAACTATGCTGACACATATCACCGTGCACTTCCGTAGCATGTACGCAATGGTAGGGACCATGCTATTCCACACAGAGACATGGTGGTACTGGCCTTTTCACAGACGCCACGGTGGTGGTCATGTTCCATGCACATCTGCTGTATGGGCACATGTGCAGGCTGTTGCATGGTGGGTATGTTCACATGTGTGGGGTGCATCACTTGACAGCCATGGTGGGTCCTCGTGGTCCATCACATGCTCCAAGGCTAGCTACCTACACATGACTGCCGCACATTGCAGTGTGGGTCCTCAGGCAGTGTGGTGGTATGTCTGTGTTGTTTGGCTACATCCACATTCGGTGTCGCGTACAACAGTCACCCAGGCATTGCTGACTGAGATAATGTTGGCAACATGCCAGGCAATGGTGTACCTACCAACAATACACACTCTCACTCACTACAGGGTTGCAATCCATACATGGACATTGTAGTATCCCTGTGGACACATACATGGTACTGCCATGCACACGTTATGTCCTAAGACACTGTCCCAATGTCACCTTCTGATCTCCCTAGCTGTTATGTCCCGCCAACCTGTTTGGTATGTCTCTCCACACCAGCCCACTGAATTCACTGCTAGCCTGTTGTCGGACATTGTGTACCTTGACCGTCACACTGCCGCATCTATCACACTACACATGGGTGGCACTGCATTGCACGTGTGGGACTGCATTCGTACACCCATGACTGGACCATTCTGTATGGCACTGGGGCACATCCTCACAAACGTGCTTCACGCACTCATTGATGACTTCCATGCCTTTACTGGCACCCTTGTTGGGCTTCTGTGTGCCACAGCACGCCGCATACACATGCTGGCCACCTGTCATACCATTGCATGGGTGGTTGGTGTGGTACAGAGGGCAACAGATCAGACATTGTCCTCACATTGCCCTTCAGCACCATTCCACGTTCTGGTATTGGCAATGTACACATCCACCGTCACATCATACCCTGTGTCTCAGGATGTTAGGCTATATGACTCCTGGACTGGACACACAGTGGTGCAAGCATATCATGCTACCTACTACATGTCAGGTACATGTGGCATTACACAGTCCTCAGTCATGGGGCCCCTCATGTTCACTATTTGATTACATACACAACATGCTGTCACAGAGTACAGTCCATGCCTAGATATCCCACATCTACATACCTGGCACCATTATAGCTCCACCAGCTCATACTGATAACAACCGTACGGGTGTCGGTGTGGCAGATACATCATGTGGGTGTCATGGCATCAGGATGCATCACACATGGTGCATGCACATCACCTTTGCATAGCAACATTCATCCACTGAGTATCACATGGATACTGTCCCCATACATGCATATCAAATAGTACATGGTTGCTGTACACACACATGCCCCACATGGTGCTGTGGTTGCCGTATTCCACTGTGGCATGGGTACACATCTGCAGGGCCACACCTATCTGTACTGTGTGTGATGCTGGTACATAGGTGGCCATTGTACCTGTGGCATAAACACATCTACACATGGGCAGGGTTACAATACCACATTCGTGGTGTACCTTCCACAATGGCTACAACTCTACATGGCACTGCATTATCATGCCATGATGTGTACCAGGCTCAGACAGTTTACATATGCGGCTGACAGATGGGAAACACATCTGTACACATCTGCATACCACATACACAGGGGTGTGTTCTGCTCTGACATGGACCATGTCCTCCGCATTACTGATGCATGTAGTACTCATACATGGCAATTACAGTGGGCAGTGTGAACGGACCACTCATGGATATGTGCACACATGCCACATTGCATGGGCTGGGCTTCTGTGTTACTTCCGCAGACACAACACACACCATGCTGTGGAACATAGGTCCTGTGCACATCCCACAGGGACACACAGTGGCACTGTTCATGTGATAGCTCCCTTGCTGTTTGAGTGACACGTAGTCATGGCACCACCACAGCAGCAGTACTGTGTAGACATGCAGTTGACACCCACCTCTGCTGTTCACTGGACACTACCATGGGAGGTGACACTACTGTGTACACTGCACATGTGTTTACACATGGACCTGCCGGACTTCATTGTTGCCCACATTGCACCTGCTACAGATCGTTTGGCCATGGTTACTTGGTGTTCCTTCCATTTCGGATGGCTATTATGCTACTACTCTGTCCCATATGTACACGCCATATGTATCCTGTTATTGTACATACCAATAGGCCATAACTCCATTATGCATGATATGCCTGTGATACTGTGTATGATGTCTGTCATATCCACCATGACAACTTTACATTACACATAGTTGACATAGTATCCCCTACTGCAAGGCATACGTGCACGTCATGCGCACATTACGTATGACGACGACGGTATATGCCCATACACATGTGTGCTGTGACTGTATACATACATGTCCTATCCCCTGCTATGGCACTTCCTTGTTGGACATCCACTGCCAGCATCGGCGTGTGGTGTGGCATTGTTCTGTGTTATGCCCCCCTGTGGCAGCCTTTGTGTTATCCCGGCTGTGTACATGATGTCCCACTGCTGTGCACACAGTGTCCACAGTCATTGGTATGCTCAGCAGGATAGCACTACATAACCACCTTTCACTACTCTCTGCATTATGGACGAGTATCCTTACTTACAAACACCATTCACATACAGTACAGCTTCGTCATACACATCATGCGTTACACACCCGTACATATCGTGGGTTCTACATACCTTGTCTGTGTTTCCTTCCATTTTCCGTTGCGTGTATCGCTATTCCGTTTTCTCACTCTATCCGTTTTTGAGTAGTAGTTCGGTATGAGCATACGGTTTGTATATCCTGGGAGTCATCCTTATATCCGTCGTTACCTGCAACATGTGGGTTCATCGCACCAATAGCTGTTCCTCAGTGTGTACTTGTGCGCATATCTCCTGTGCATCTACTCCGTTCGTACATTACGCGTCGTAACTAGGGCATGGTTGCATTCCTCACCTGGGCGTTGGCTATTTACCCTACCTTCATGGAGATGGTCTGTATTGTGTTATGTTATGTGTAACTGCAGCCACTATGTGTGGCGTCAGGTACATTTCGCAGTGGTGTTAGCCGTGGATTGTGTGTGTTGGGTATGGTATTATGTTCGACATGTGGGTGTCCCTGTCCTGACGGCGTTTTGCATTCGGATGTGTAACATAGCTGTTGTATTCCTTTAAACAACGGATGCAAGTATGCATCCACTGTTGATAGTGTTTCCCACGAGAGATGTTGCGGTTATGCAGCTGTCATTGACTGCCTGTATGTTTGTGCTGCTATTACGGCTTGTATCCCTTTGATATGTGCGATGGGGAATATTGGAGGTTGTAGGTGACGGATACGGGTTGTGGGCCTTGCATCTTTACATACACGGTATGCTTGCCTGTGTGCTCCATCCCTGCCTGGGGAGTTGGGGCAGTTACTTGTCTGTTGTTCTGGGAGTGTGGGTTGTGTTGTTGTCATGTGTTGTTGGTATCTCCTGCGTGTGTGCTTCCTGCATGTATTCCTCCGTCACATCGGTGGTATATCTGCGGCTGTTTGTACGTGACGACTATCCCTTGTCATTCTGTCCCGGATATTTACAGTCATTGTGGTCCTGTACTTGGGATGGCCTGTTTGCTAGTGGTTGCCACCTATTCAGGTGGCGATTGCTTGTTTGACACCTGTAGAACACACAGCAGTGTTTACGGGCTGATACGTGGCCACGATCAGTACCGGGGTAGCACATGCGTATTTCCGCGGTACATACCTATTGCTGTGTAACTTTGCCGACGTATCGTTTTGCAATTAGCATATCGGTGTCATACATACGGTCATGATTTGTACATACGTCCTTTCCATTTCATGTGGGGTATATTCCTGTGGTACATTCCTGGACATTTTCACTTTGCATCGTTATACGTCGCCACACGCCTAGCCAGGGAGGGGCTCTCAGTACTACTTTGGGAGTACCGGTGTACATACGCCTGAGGTTACTATACTGTATGCCTACACATGTTGTTCCACTCCGCCTGTCACATGGCACCAACATACACATTTTACAGTGGCACACACATTACACTCGCACAGCAAAACACACTGCACCCTCACCACACACATACACATACTGCGGCAGTCACAGGGACGGTTGCACACAGTACCTGCGTGGCCCGCATCACCGGCGGCAGTGTCTAGCTCCCCCCTCATATCATCATAGTATTACCCGCTCATGTACTGTTACTGTACTGTGGCCTGGCGATCATCCCGAGTCACGGTTATGCATTTCGGTATGTTGACCTTTCCATGGGTGGCGGTTTCCTGTTCTGTTAAACCTCCCGGATGCTCAGGTTGTCGTTCACTATGTTTACTATGTACAGATATCGCGTGTTACTTCTCTGTCACCTTACATCCCTCTGATTCCCTGTCTTACCTGTTGTACTTATGTGTATATGTGTACATATATTTCTATGTGTGTAATTATATCTATCTCCATATCTGTATATGCACATATCTACATGTCTATATGTATACACCTTGTGGCGAACGTGGCAGCATACAGCAACGCCGTCTGCTGTAGGACCCACGTACGGTTCAGGTGTTGGCGTTCCATGCTCCGCTGGCTGTTGGGTGTGCAGTGTTTGGTTGCTGCCTATGTTGGAGTCACACATGGGGCCACCCATACGGTACACTTTACGGGTAGCCATGTTTGTGTGCCATCCATTTCACTGTGTGTGCAGGTAGGGAGGTGTCAGTCCATGGGGCCTACGCTGTCAGAGTATGTGCTATACGTTCCCTGTTTGCCAGGGCATAGGCATATTGGGTACGCCTCCATCTGCCTACTGGGGCTGGCACAGTGTGTTCATGGTCCTGAGCCCTCTGTGCCTGTACTGGCCTTGGCAGTTGTGGTGGGCTTTGTGGCCCTTCACCATTATGTCCCTGCAGCAGCTGCTTCCGCAGGATCATATTATGTAGCATGGCACATACTATGAATATGTGGGCACATGTGCCTGGAGAGTACTGCAAGGCTCCACCGGATGTATCCAAGCACCGGAACCGTGATTTCAGCATCCCAAACACACGCTCTATGATTATTCTGGTTTGTGCGTGTGCCTCATTATGGCGTTCTTGCATGTGTGTGTGTGCATTTCTGATGGGAGTCATCATCCAAGGCTCCAGTGCATAGCCAGCATCCCTCACAAGGTGGCCTTGTGGGATGTCCCCCCTGGCGAATACCTGGTACAGCTGTGAGGCATGCCAGATATGGGAGTCGTGGTAGCTTCCAGGGCTGCCAGCACACACATCCATGATAATGCCCTGCGCATTGCACACAACCTGGCAATTGATGGAGGAGAATCCCTTGCGGTTTATGTAGCATCTACCCTGCTCCCCAGGTGGTGACTTGATTTGTATGTGTGTACAGTCTATCGCACCCAGTACCTCCGGGTATTGTGCCACACGGTGGAAGTGGCACATATTGCTAGCCAACTCCTCCTGAGATCTGGGGAAGTATATATGCTCATTGGCATGTGGTAACATGGCATCCAGAAACTGGTGTAGTACCCTGGATGCTGATGCCTGTGAGATGCCCATTATATCCCCAGTTGGCCTTTGAAAGGTACCTGTGGCCAGTATTCGCCATCTTACACATACCTTTGTGTCCACTGGGATGGGCTCCCCTCTGTTGTTTCTTGTTCTCAGGCTTGGCCGGCACAGCTCCGCTATTTGCTGTAAAGTGTCCCTATCCACCCTGTAACGCTCTACTATCTCCAGGTCTTGTAGCCCCTGGTAGGTTACCCTTGGTCTGAACACTCTCCTTCTCCTCTGAGGCCTACGGTAGTTGTCGGCACCCTCCTCCACATCTCCGTCTGTCTCTAACACATGCTGATGGATCACGGCCACGGCGGCACCCAACATGAACATTTTAAAAGTTCCCCGTGTGTTTACACCTAAGAGTGCGGCGTTTGGGAATACACGGCTGTGTGTTGTGTGCATTCACACTTTATACTGTTGTGCTGTACACCCGGTGATGTCATAGGGTGTGTCTGTGCAGCCGTATCTGTGGATTATCTTCCGTGTTTTACCGTTGGCACTGCAACGCTGTTGCCTTTGGTGTTGCATTACTCTTGCCTGCATTGGATTAGATTTCGAACTTACCTTACTGTTTCTGCACGTTGCACCTACTATTTCCTGGCATGCATCCTGCAGAGCCCTGTCATGTGTGGTTTCTGGGACATGGCATATCGTGCGTTTTGTGTGCCACCGCCGTTATGCTGCCTGTCTACTTGGCTCTGCTGTGTCAGGTCTTCACTCTTTGTAATCTGATACCTCCCCTACTTTCTTTGCATTCATATGCCTTGCCTATCCCGTTTTGCAGGTTTCTGCTTGCAGAGTTGTCAGCTGCCGCCAATTGGCCTTTGTGGGTTGATTACTGTTGATTGCTCATTACTACTCCGATTACACTGCTTCCGCATTTCCTCATATTCTCAGCATCACCTTCCTGTATCCGTTGTTGTTGACAGGGCAGGCGTCACATGACTGGGTTAAGGGAACGTAGTAATCCTCGTGCATATGCATCTCTGCGCGCATTGTGTGCTCTCAGCTCAACTATTTCCCCACATGCCGGTCCTGCTGCTGTGATGTGCAATGTACAGCCCATGTTTGCTGGGCTCCAATGTGCTTCCTCCTACAGTGGCACACCCCTCTGCGGTTGACATGTATTCCCTCTGAGCCACTCCTCGGTGTATTACCGCTGCGCCGTTTGGTACAGCCTTACGCCGGCGGGGGTTTTCCGATTCAGTATCATCTGCCTCATTTGCATGGCATTGACTACTAATTCATAGTTACCGCGCCGAACACTGCTGCGACTCCTTGGCAACCCTTGCACCGTGGATGTGGCTTTCCATGCATATCATGGTGTATTGTGGCTGTGAAGCTGATGTGTATTACACTGCTCTTTTATGACATTGTCATATTATTTCATTGTTTAGCACCTTACGCGGACATGTCCTGGGGTTCTGCTGTGTGTTTCTGTGGACATACCATTTATGTCATTATTTACATGTTGTGCATGTTTTCTTTTGACATTCTCTGTGTCTTTCGCCATTGGCATGTGGCAACACTGTGATACCTGACGTTGACAGCCTTCCGTTACTCCTATGTCATGTTTGGGCAAATGTAAACCGTTTTTTTTTGGTTTACATTGCCGTGCCCTTATGCTACGCCTGCGCCACTTCGTGGATCGCTATATGCCTTCATTTGCATGGTGCAACACCACACATGGGGTGTTTAACATACCTACGCCGGAGGCGGCGCAAATCCAGTGCACGCCGGTAGTGCACATGGAATTGGATCGTACCTGAATCGCTCGGCGGCCATATCTGGCGTTGTAACGCCTACGCTATGCGTCCGCCTGGTGCAACGTTCATGAATCCTGGGGTCTGTCTATATTAATATGTTGTTTATGCATTGAAACACTTTAATACAAAGCTCTTAAACAAAACAATAATACAAACAATAATTTCTTTGCAGCCTGTAACTGCAGTATGCCTTCCAGAGTGCTTTAGCTGTCAGCTGAACTGGAATTTATTTTCTTTAACCCATAAATCTGCATTTCTGTCGCAACCAATTCTTTAAATTATGTACATTTGCACATATTTCTTTAGTGAAATCTAAACCATATACAGAGCATTTACACTTTGAACTGTTAGCTGATAGAGTCTTTTATATATGCAGTTAAATTTGATTTGTCTGTAAACAATGAAATAATTTGAAACAATGATAGATTAATGCTGTGTTCTTTACAGATAGCTATAGAATGCATTTTCTTACTTAGCACTGAAGTCTGTTCTTCAGTTTGTCTGAAATATACTTTAAATATGTACTTTGATTCCCTTCATCTCCGTGCAGTGCAAACATTGCACCAATTGAAGTAATGTGAACTGGAGACATTGCTTGTATTTATGTATTTTGACTGTGTTGACATTTGTATGCTGAATACTGCAACATACTGCTGTATTTTAAATAGTACGTATTACCTTCTGAACATTTGTATTTGAAACTGTACTACAACTGAAGTTATTATGTTGAATTGCATGTATTGAAGTATATATGTCTAAACTGGCATTATCCTGCTTGTGTGACAGAAACCTTTTCCGTAACATTTTTGAACTAATAACCTTTAACTTTAAGAGAACAGTCTTGGGGCCAGATTTATGAAGGCTTGCACGGAGTTTAAGAACAGTGTAAGACTGCAGACAGGCAATATGTCTGCCGAGCGATTCAGCAATAACCAGTAGGGGTGTGCATGAGAGCTTCTACAGCTACTTTTGCACGGACAATGTTAGGTTATGCAAATTACCTCATTTCCTGCTGAAATTTGTGATCCAGGAAGCACTAACCTGTCCGTGTAAGAGTAGTGTTATCTGCAGAAATGTGCTCCATTGGTAACGGAGTACCGTTTTGCAAATAGCAAAACGGAGCAATGACCACTCCAAATAAAGGACGCATCCAGTTGAGGAAGCATGACAATGGCCAAATATAAGGCCATTGGCATTAATATGTGTTGCAAAATAATGAAAAATAATAATTATTTTTATACTCCCGATCTCCGATGTTTAAGCGTAGCGTAGCGGCGCACAAACGTGTGGCGCTCTAAAAACCAGAAAAAAATAATTAAAAGTGAAAAATGGGCATTTTAATACAAATATTCATCTGCCATGCAAGTGAATGGCAGGCTGAAGACATGGCCACTGACTAGTGGTTGCTAAGGGGGGAAGCACAGTGTGAGAGACGTAACCAAGCATTAGTAGGCAATCCTATGCAAATGAGTATAAGGATAGTGAATCCCAATTTTCCCTGCCATGTGAACCATGTCCCTAGAGTGTAAGAGTAGGATTAGGGGAGTAACAGAGTAGAAGATAGGTGACATCATGAGGGGGGGTATGTATCAGACTGTAAGCCCATTGGAGCAGAGTGGCATGTGTCTGCTGTGAGTTACTGAAGACTGGAAGAGGCGTGTCCCTAGTTGTCTGAACTGAAAGCCAGAAACTGAAGGCGTAAGCTGTGGCTACCACTAAAGTTTCTTGCAAAGATGCTTACACTGTGTGTGCACCTGTAAACCCGTGTAAGCCTGTGTGCGCCCGTGTAAGCCTGTGTAAGACCGTCTAAGCCTGTGTGCGCATGTGTGTGCCTGTGTAAACCTGTGTAAGACTGTCTAAGCCTGTGTGCGCGGATGTTCACCTGCCTAAGCCTGTGTAAGGCTGTGTGCATGCGTGTGTGCTTGTTTGCATGTGTTTGCGTGGCGCTGCCCCCTGTGGAAACAGAAAGGGAAAAGGAAGGAAAAATAGTAGTAGGAAGTTAACCAAGGGGAACTAGCAGCACTGCCAGGTGAAATCAATCAGAATCAGCCAATTACACAGTCAGTACACTAGCCCAGCCCAGCCCAGCCCAGCACTTAAAATTCTGCAAACAACATTCCCCCATGTTCTACTCAGAAACACTGCAGTATACAAAGAAAAGTGAAAACTTAAAAAGCTTAACTGAGACGAAAAAATGTTAGGGGCTGCCATTGCTATTATAAGGCAACATGTGCAGGATGCTGAGGGTGGTGCCATTGCGAATGTTGCTGAGCAACCCACAGTGAGGAGATGGAGAAGAGTGTACAAACCCAGGGTAACCTGCCAGGGGCTACATGAGCTGGAAATAGTGGAGTGCTATAGAGTGGACAGAGAGCTCCTGCAGCAAATTGTTGAGCTGTGCAGGCCACACCTCACATACAGAACCAACAGAGGGGACCCCATCTCAGTGGAAACCAAGGTATGTGTTGGCCTAAAAATACTAGCAACAGGTACCTTCCAGAGACCAACTGGTGATATGATGGGTATTTCACAGGCATCAGCGTCCAGGGTACTGCACCAGTTCCTGAATGCCATGTCAGCACATGGTGATCATGTATATTTCCCCAATTTCCATGAGGTATTGGCCAGCAATAGGCGTCTCTTCCAGAAAATAGCGGAATACCCTTGAGGTAGTGGGTGCAATTGACTGCATGCACATACACATCAAGGCACCAGCCGGTGAGCAGGGTAGGGCCTACATCAACCGCAAGGGCTTCTACTCCATCAACTGCCAGGTCATGTGTGATGCCCAGGGCATAATACTGAAGGTGTGTGCTGGCTGCCTTGGAAGCTACCACATCTGGCATCTGATGCAGCTGTACCAGACATTTGCCAATGGGGACATCCCTGATGGTCACCTAGTGGGGGATGCGGGATATGCACTGGAGTCGTGGCTGATGACACCCATCAGAAATGCACACATGCCTGAACAAGAACTCCATAATGAGGCACACGCACAAACACAAAATGTAATCGAGCATGTGTTTGGGATGCTCAAGTCACGATTCCAGTGCCTGGACACATCTGGTGGAGCCTTGCAGTACTCACCAACTACATGTACCCAAATTGTCATGGTATGTGCCATGCTACACAGTATGATCCTGCGAAAACAGCTGCAGCAGGAACAGCATGGGGCAGGGCCAAACAGCCCCCCACCATTGCCAAGGCCTGCACAGGCACAGCGTGACTCAGAGGAGGAACAACCTGAGCCTGCCCCAGTAGGCAGAAGGAGGCATGCCCAGTATGCCCTGGCCTTGGCAAAGAGGCAACACATAGCACATACACTGGCTCAGTAGGAACCCTGGAAATTATACCTCTCTCTCTGACTCGCACATAAAATAAAAGGGATGCCTAACTTGACCCTACCTGTTTTCAAACATGTATAGGGAGTGTAGTATGTGCATCCAACATAGGCAGCCCTGCAGTACCACCGGAGGCATGATTGCCATGTTTTAAGCAATATAAAGCAGTGCTAAGCAGCATTTACCAATATTTAAAATATGTAAACAAAATTGCCTGTGCCAGCTAGTGCAATGTTGAGCAACATTGAGCAATGTTGAGCAAGGTCGGGCAAAGTCGTGCAAAGTTGAGCAAAGACACTTAAACATGCTCGTATTAGCTTTATTGTCCCTTAAGCAGTCTGGTCTGCCTAGCATGAAAATAAAAAGTAGTGACAGGGCTCGAACCCATGATACAGTGCATTATGCTCACAGTACTGAACCACTAAGCCATGATAGCATTTCAGTAGCACAGACACAGCAGGACAATTGTACAGTAATGCAATCACAAGAAATGCTGTAACATGCCCCTAAAGATGCATATGGGTAACCTCCCCCACAAGCCTATGCAGACAGAGAACATCAGGCCAGGCGATGTGATGTAGACTGTGTAGGCTAGGAAGTTGCAATCTAATATATGTGGCATTGGACGCTAAGAAGTGTAGTACAGTAGTATGCCTCAAGCCAGTACGATAGGCAACAGTACAGACTGAAATGGTGTACCGTACATAGCAGTGCAGGCATAGCAAATGTGTATAAGTGTCAGGTGAACCCCTCATTGTATGTACACCCACAGTAACAATCAAGTGTGCCCCTGGGTAGAAATGTACAAAGAATAGCTTCCCCCCTGTATGTAGAAATGTTGATAAGTCTATGCAAAGTGTCTCATGGAAACCCTGCAGGCACAGCATGATCCCTGTTGATCTATGACACAAAGGTGAGGCCTGCTGTAAAAATACAACTTGATTTTCCATACACATATAGTATAAATGTCTATACTGGGCTTGCTCACACACTCCAACAAATGTAGTGGATTTCATTCAGCATCACACAAAAAGGTCATACTGGGCATGCTCACACACTTAAAAAATGAAGCAAATGTCAGGCAACAACATACTGAAAGGTCATACTGGGCATGCTCACACACATGCCAAATACAGAGGTGATAATAAGGGATCTATGGACAAATGTGGATAGACATCTCTATTACCAGAAACACATTCACAAAGTTGTCAGAAAATCATGCTATGTGTTCACACAAACCACCAAGGTCTGTGCATGTAGGTCAAAGGAGGTTCCCAGTACTCATCAGTCATCAGACCTGTCAGAGAGTACCACAACACACTTGCGATGAATCTGACTAGGCTCATTCAGCAGCCAGAAAAACTACTGAAGTACCCTAACAAGAGGATTACTGGCCTCAAACAGTAGCCCCATGCAACAAGACTGAGTGTAACCCAATCTGTACCCTGTTGCATACTGTCTATTCAGGAGATCTCTGCCCAACAGATAGGTCCATGTCATGGCTACACTCAGATCTGTTCTGAGTTACAGCTCAATGGCACTAAATATACAGACCCAACTGATATTGGCAACATCCTTGCAGATAGGATCAGTGTTAACTGTACCCCCCTCTCACTCATGAAAGAGCACATCTCTATAATGGAAAACTGCAAAGTTGCTGTCATCATGGCTGCACAGGTAAAAAACACTCTCCAAAGCCAGTATCACAGCAGCCTTGGGACCAGATAACTTCACAGGCTGTGTTCCACACAAACCACAGAACGAACAGGCACCACACTGACGTACCATGTGCAGTCATAGCCTCACCTCATGCTTTGTGCCTGTTGAATGGTGCACAGTGACTGTCATCACACTACACAAGGGTGGAGACACCACGGACCCCAGGAACAATAGCCCCATTAGCCTGATGAGCACACTCTTCAAGGCCATGCTATTTATCATCATACAACATATAAAAATTACATTTGTAATCCCAAACCCTGGACCACAACCATGTAGGGATTGTAGAATGCAGATCATGTCACCTAAATCTGATAGATGACATTGAAGCAGTCAACAGAGCTGTCAACAAGGGTAAGGTGATTCACACAGCCTATGCTGATCCTGCCACGGCTTACAACACCACCGCACACTCTGGAAATATAGATAAACCCACTAAACTAGGTATAAATTGCTATGTCACACACTGTGAAAGTAGCAGACTCCAAGTATGACTTTGGACCAGTGATGAGTGTAGTACCACAAGGTCCAGTCCTGTGTCTTGTCCTGTTTAGTTTCTACTTCCCTGAAGTAAATTTCAACATGGAAGGTCTGTGGCTACTGAAGTTTCCAGAGGACTGCAAACTAGGAGCCATAATTGTAAACACTAAAGATGTGGACATCCTACAAAAGGGCCTCACTGAGACAGATGGCTGTTGTCAAAGCCATGGCTCTAGCTCAGTGCCAAAAGGTATATTGTCATTCCTTTTGTTAAAGGCTCTGTAGCCAAGAACAACAACATAGGCAACACTATACTTAACAGTGAAAGTGTGACAAGAGACCTTGGTTCACAGGTGGACACTAGACATAAATGTGATAATCACATCCCCACAGTAGTCAGGAAACCCTGCTTTGTGGCACACCTCATCACAAAATGTGTCTCATGCAGAATAGAAGAGGACATTGTTCCCCACTTCTCATCACTCACTAGAACTATAAGAGTACAACATCACTTTTGCCATGTACCTTACAAGCCAACTACAACAACTGGAAAGCCTGCAGCAATACCTCACAAAGAGCATTAGCAGCCTGAAATACATGCCATACACAGACTATCACAAATGCTCCATCAGTACTCCCTTGCATATTGCCTACTCAGATGTTTTCACTGCTTAACATACAAAGCTATGTCAAATGCAGAGCTGTTGGACATGCTCCACGTAAAACACTCACAATCCCCTTGACCTTTGGACCCAAAACCACAAGTGAAATACAAAAGGAAAGGGTGTACACATTTACCCTGTGGATACCCCCACCTCCAGGTTTGTGGCATAGCATGAGGCCTTGGAGACCATGCAAGTGCAACTAAGATTGTGCAAAGCTGCTCATCAGATTGTAGCCTTCTACAGATCACCTACCTTGTCACAGGAACCTCGCACAGTATTCCTGAGAACAGTGTAATATATCAAGGTCCTATCAAACAACATTATATGAGGTGATTACAACTACCCAAACATTGAGTGGGAGAATCACTTGTGTACAACGTCCATTGCCCAATGTTTCCTAGAGTTTAAAAGCTCTAACACCCTGGAACAGCTGGTCACCATAGCCACTAGACGTGACACCATACTGGATATGATCATCACCAACATGGAGTACCAGTGTTCCACAACAGAGATAAAACCCTCGTTGGTTATATCAGATCATAAAGTAATCACACTAGACATCCATATCATGCACCCCCACCCAGCCACTGAAACCACCGTGAAGACATTTTCAAAAGCAAACTGCACATGTCCCAAGACAAAAGTGGAAGGTTTCAAAGACCTCTTGCTATAGGAGAATGGTATACAATCTGCCAAATCAGTTACAAGTGCATCCTATGAGCATCTACAGGGATGCATGGATCGAGACATCACAAATAAAACCAAGATGCACTCCTCCAAAAATAAGAAAACAGTCTGTTGGTCATTGGCCATAAATAAGCTAGACAACAGGAGGAGGAAACTAACACCCGATAAAGCCAACTTCACTAAAGGAAAGGCATCACTGATCATTATTAGCAAGTAGCAATGATCGCTCATGGAATAATTCAAGGACACTGTCAAAAGACAATTGCCAAGGACTGTAAGGATAACAACCATAAAGCCTGCTGCAGCTTTACCAGACATGTAGGTGTCAACTTCCAAATATGCTGTCAGCTACTGACAAATGGCACGGAATACACTGAACCAACTTTCATTGGCCACATCCTGGATGACAAGTTCAGTGTAAACCTCCCCCCATCACCCCCAAAAGGGTCTGTGTCCATCACAGAAGGATGCAGCGCCCCAGACGTCATGGACATGCAGGTAAGGACAGCCCTCTCCAAAGCCAAGAACACAGCATCAATGGGAGTGGATGGTGTCCCAGGCTGCGTCTTACACTAAGCCCAAAAGGAACTACACCCTCACCTACATTCACTGCCCAGACTCAATCGTACCACAGGGTATGTACACAAAGAATGGCATACACTAACAGTCATCCATCTCCACAAAGGGGGTGCCACAACAGAACCTGGAAACCATTTCCCTATATGCCTACTCAGCCTGGTCTACAAAGCTATTGATCAAATTGCCATGGAACCCATAAACAGAGACAATGAGGACCTCCAGACACTGGACTCTACACAAGCTCACCTTGTTAAAGGCAGATACTGCCTCCTAAACACAGACTTACTTCAAACAGTCACCAAGGACATAGATGGAGGTGAAAGTAGTCCACACAGCCCACCTGGACCTTACTAAGGACTTTACCCACCATTCCCCACTCTGTCATCATGGACACACTTACCAGCCTGAGCATCAACAGGTATGTCACAGGATGTGTGGCCTAGTGTCTCTCAGATCAAACATGTATGTTCAGAGTTGTGGGTGCCATGTACAACTGTAAGACAGTCACAAATGGCATCCCACAGGTCTTGCTCCTGGGACCCCACCTGTTCAGTGGACACTGCTCAGAGGTACAGGCAAGCACAGGAAGAGTATGGCTGAACAGATTTGCAGATGACTGCTAACTGTGGTCCATAATCGACTCTATGGCTGACACACACATCCTCCAGAAGGGGCTTACAGACACAGATACCTGGTGTCAAAACAATGCCCCAACAAGAATGACAAAGAATGCATAGTCATCCCGTTTTGCTAAAACAAAGTGCAAACAAATTACCACATAGGTGGTACACCAGTATGTATGGAGAAAGTCATGAAGGCCCTGGGGACGCAGTTAGATAGTGAACTCCCCTTTGATGATCACATGGCCAAAGTGTTCAGACATTCCTTCTATGTAGCCTACCCATTGTTACCTAATGTAACCCACTTTGTCTAGACTGATGATGTCACCATTCTACAATTATACCTGTGGAAAGAGAGCCCACAGTAATGTGTATAGCGCATCGTGTTAATGCACACTCCTGTAGTGACATAAAGCAGTTAGGTAGGGGTTTTAATCCTGCACTTGACAACTGTGTCTGTTTGTGTGTGAACTCCTTGGAGAGGAGCAACTGTTTTGGAGAGTAGTCAAACATCTTAAAAGTGGTATACTAATCTTTGTCAGGTCTGATGATGTCACCACCCTACAAATATACCTGTGGAAAGAGAACCTACAGTAATGTGTATAGAGCATCGTGTAACTGAGTACTCCTGTAGTGACATAAAGCAGTTAGGTAGGGGTTTGAATCCTGCACTTGACAGGTGTGTGTGTGTGTGCTCTATGTGTGTGGGACTGTCGGTCAATGGGTTGTGTGTTTTGCTTTTACTACTGTATGCCATATCAGTATGTGCATTGCACATGTGAGGTAGCTGTGTGGCAAATACATATACGTATATGTGACCTCAATTATTGCATGTGTGGGAACCCTGCTTTCTCCAAGAACACATAGGTAATCTATTCAAGAGTGTGCTGCTGCTTTCCGGACCTTAGGTCACATAGTGACAAGGCCAGCCACTGCAATGATCCCAGTCCTAGGTCAACTGTGTCACATACACTCATTACGGTTTCTTTAGAATTGTGTGAGTGAGTGTTCATGGCCGAGGTAGATGTCAGACATGTTCAAACGCAGCAGGGTCTATCACTGATGGCTATTCATTATAGGTGTACAACAACCTTTATGGATATGCATGCAGACCCCTTATTGCTTATGTGATCCACCGTGGGATTTAAACATACCTTTGGAAATGTGATTATCAAAGGAGAGATAATGTACCACTTGGTTGCATGTACACATCGGTACCTGTTCTTCATGTTGGTAGCTAATACCTATGTGGTAATGTGGGGATACTATGTTCTGTAAAGGTGGATGACTATGCTTTGGTTGGCTTATAGCTTTACAGCATGGGTTTGACAACAGGGATCTGCCTGTGTGATACCCTTGTGGAGGATGTGTGTGTCATCTGGAGAATGCATTATAAGCCACAGTATGCATCACCACACATGGACGGACATATCCCTACTGTGATTGCTTGTACCTAAGAGAGCTATATGCCAAACAGGAGTGGTCTCAGTAATGTGTGCAGGTGAATACCACTGGTTACTGGCTTAGTATAGTACCTAAAGTGTCCAAATGTTATTGTCTGTCCTACATCTGTGTGTCAGTTGTCAAGACATCATCTAACGATTGATTATGGTCAGGCTGTTGAAGTTGTGTATACTACCAGAATGCAAATCAGTGGCAGATATTAACAGTATCACCCACAGCACAGTGTCTAACCATGTCATACACACATGTGTAGTCAAGTTCCGAAATGTGTGTAGCACAATGCATACTGGCCACCAATCGAGACTATGGACTGTTACTGTGTAATACAGGGCATGTCACCCTGCCCATGTGTTCACTATGCACGTACATGCAGACAGTGCACCTCCACCATGTTCACAAATGCACACCTGCAAATCTGTGCCACACATATCCCACACATACTGTCCACTCTCTAACACATGCTGCCAATACTACACACATCAGCCAAGTGGCACGTGGGTGGATTATACACTATTGGAACTAACACTGGTGTGAACATTACTACATCGACAATCATAGCTTACATGCATCATGCCTGCTCAGCCACACTTTCAAGCATATCATCACACTCTACTGCTGACAACATGCTAACGTTGCTATACTGCTATTAAGTCACCCTGTGCATCAGCACCATAGTAGCCTGTTACTGCATCGATGTCACAGATGACAGGAGGTGGCACAGGATTCATCATATGCACAGGGTATGTAGTTGGTTTGCCAGAGGCCTACAGTGAGCCATACAATCAACATGTGTGTGTGTGTGTGTGTGTGTGTGTGTGTGTGTGTGTGTGTGTGTGTGTGTGTGTGTGTGTGTGTGTGTGTGTGAGGGCCAAGATTACTGCTATGGGCCAATGTTGATGTAATGTGTGCGTGTATGTGGTACCCCTAGGTGTGTTATTTATGTGTTTGTGTGTCTGCATGCACGCAGTTCCACCATGTGGCTGCCATATATGGGTATTTGTGGGACAGGCACATACTGTACCTGCCAAGCTTTACAGATCACTGTCTCTGGCCATGGATATGGTACCTGTGCCTGGCAGGGGTGCTACTGGCACTATCAGGTACTAAGCCTGACTGGGTACTATCCCCAGAGGTAGATGGATGTACACTGGACCCAGGTCCCTGCTGGGACTGTCCAGAGCCATGTGCACGTGGTCTTCTAATATGGTCTATGGACAGCCCAGCCCCAACATTGCTTGGGCTGGTACTGGCACTACGAGAGCGGCTGTGACTTGAGGGACATCCACTGCAACTGCCAGCTGCTGATGTTGCTGGCATACATCCACGTCGACGTTTCACCCATCCCGCACTGTCCTGATACATGGACATGGCATTGCGGAGGACATCTAATGTCTCACCCCAATGTCTATCCATGATCTCAGTGTAATTACGGATGGGACCTACTAGGTCACAGATACTGTCATTTAACACTGTGTTATGTGCCCTCTGTGCCCTTATTCCCTGTCTGGTGTACTGTTCCATACGTGTCTGTGCCTCCATGACAGCCTGGAACATGCACGAGGTTGTAAGACCCGTGGCACGTCTGCCAGTGGCATGATGGCCAGCAGTGCTCTGACGAGAACCCCTGGAAATCTGCCTATGTGGTACCCTTCCAGACATCTGGGTATGGCTGCTGTGTTGGGATGCATGTGCCATAGATACCACACTGTCCTGGCCAATGCTGGCTGTACGCTGTCCCTCAGCTAAGGGCATTGGTGATGGATGGATGTATTGGCATGGATGGGGTGGACACTTATGTACTGTCGATTGTTGGCTCAATGACAGACCCTGGCAAACATGCCTGTGCCTCAACACACCTATCATCATCATCACTATCATGCTCAGTGACATCAGTTTCCCTGCTGCAGTGAACTAGCCTAAAATCAGCACCTGTGAGAGGGAGACAGGAAACACTTTACGACCTGTACATGATGTCTGCACACATGGACACATGCACACATGCACACATGCACACATGAACACATGAACACATGCACACATATACACTCCTCAGTACAACAGACACACACAGACACACACACACACCACCAGCAATCCAGAACATACTCAATAGCATGTGATGGTGGGGTACAGTATCACAAGCCAAACATTTATATCAAATGTGACAGCATGCAGGACGTGTGTTGCTCAACAGCATGCCGTGTGAGTGTAGACAGCCCTTGGCTTTGATGCATGTGTGTTTTGTTCAGTGATTGGCCTCACCCTGGAACGCAATGTGTACATGGACACAACATTGCTGTGCAAGTATTAACGTCTCTGCAATTTCCTGTGCACCATCACTCACAGGTATACATACCATGGCTGGATGTGTATCAGTGTGTCATATAGATATCCATTTCTGATTAGAGCATCTGTGTCTTTAGCAGACAATTGTGGACACAGGTTTAGCATATGCATGCTATGTATACACACATGATGAGTGGTGCATGTATACCTGATGGAATACCATTGCTCAACATAGACATTGTACAGTGGTTATGGTGAGTATAGGACATATTGTGGACATGCTAGTGCCAAGCATGACATGGCATGCTACCACACAACTGCAACATTAAACCTCACACATACACAATGTAAAGCCCTTGGCTTTGATGCATGTGTGTTTTGTTCAGTGATTGGCCTCACCCTGGAATGCAATGTGTACATGGACACAGCATTGCTGTGCAAGTATTAATGTCTCTGCAATTTCCTGTGCACCATCACTCACAGGTATACATACCATGGCTGGATGTGTATCAGTGTGTCATATAGATATCCATTTCTGATTAGAGCATCTGTGTCTTTAGCAGACAATTGTGGACACAGGTTTAGCACATGCATGCTATGTATACACACAGGATGAGTGGTGCATGTATACCTGATGGAATACCATTGCTCAACACAGACATTGTACAGTGGTTATGGTGAGGATAGGACATATTGTGGACATGCTAGTGCCAAGCATGACATGGCATGCTACCATGCAACTGCAACATTAAACCTCACACATACACAATGTGTGTCATGTGACCTATACACTCAATAGTATTAAAGACATGTGTGTCACTTTGTACAAATGGTGATTGCTATGCAGATTGTGTATCGGTGCATATGTTTGCACACACACAACATTGAAGTGCAAAGCAATTAATGATATGTGTAGTACTGTGACCACTGTAACTGGATGTGGTGTAGTACCATGTGACATCATCATGCAGCATCATGTGGTCACTCAAGGCTACTAATGTGTGCCAGACCGGCACATAGCATGCTGTACCTGAACTGCAGTACCATGGCTACATTCACCATTTCACAGACAGTTGTTACATGGGTCCGTAAGGTGCACAGTAGGGAGCATTACCTAACATGAATGTGTTATGTGTTGAGTGTTGCACAGCCACATGAGAGGACTCTACCCCTCAGGTATGTTATGTGTGCTGTGTGGATGACATTTGGGATACTGAAGTGTGACCTTACAGTGTGTGTATGAATATGCCATGTGTAGCATGTTAACATGTACTGCGTATGACACAGTTGTGTGTGTTGTGTGCATGTGTATCAACTGTGCTGTCCAACATCCACTACAGTGTTGCCACAATTGTGTGGATTTGAGTCAGCTACTCACATTACTGAGATGTGCATAGTCTCACAGCAAACATGCACAGCATGCATTATGCACTGGTGTGTGACGTGTACATGGCCTACACCTCACCTATGACATGCACATTTCTCTAGCAATAATAAATGTAGAACACACTCACCAGCATGGGTCTGCTGCCTTGCTGTCACACCAGAGGGACCTACAAGGGTATGAGACAGTTTGTCAGTGGCAACAACTGTGGCATTGCTACTGTGTGTTTGCAATCTTACAGTAGTACAACTGTTGACAGTCACAGGCCTGCATATTATATTCCAAAATATTATTATTGCACAACACTAGGCACCACATCTTGTAACTACAACTACACATCTCACATAAGCATGATCTATCAATAGAGGTAACAGTAGTGTACAGCTATGCCATGTTACCTGCACTCTCCATGTCAACTTGCTGGGTGGCTCCGGTCTCCATGATGACGCATGTCAGTTGTTGTTGTTGCTGTTGTTGGCCAGGAGCCACCTGTATCAGGGGCAGCTCCTCCACTCTGATGAGGGGGGGGGTGGATGGCTACCCCACCACCTGTGGCAAGCGGTTGCCTATGGATATCAGACGCATGCTGCCGGACATGTCTAATTAAATCACTGCAGTAATGGCGTACCTGCTCATATGTCCGGTTATGCATGCCTATGTCATTTACCCTACAGACAAGATCTTGCCACTGTGCAGTCCACTCATGCTGGTCCTGACTGGTTCTTGAGAACAGCATGGTGTAGTGCTGAACCATGGTGTCCATTATCACTTCATCCTCTGCTGTGCTGTATGAGGGATTACGACGGTGGGCAATAACCCTGAAAGACAAAGAAACAATATGTGTGAGCAAGTCAAGTGTCACACTTAATATTCTAAAGTACGGATATCATAATACTGCCATATATAGCAACCTATTGGCTGTCAAAAGATACACACTTTCAATACCACATATCAGTGCTCAACCCACAACTGCCTGACAGTGCCTGGCACACTCCATATATCAAACCATGTTCTGCAAAGCAACAAAGATAAACCAGTATGTACGACTATACAACAGTATATGGCACACTGTATGTGACACAATGCACCACCTAGCAACAGGGGGTATATTTCATGCTAATGCATAACGTAACATGTAATCCATTGCAATGATTGTAGGGTCCAGTCACAGTATTACCAGCATACCACACTAGTCATTGATGGCAAACCCCTGCCTAACATATTATGCTCATTCATCAATATGGATGGCATACTGCTGTACTACACTATACATGTTGTTAGATACACACCTATATCCTGTAACACACATATGACCAAGGCCATGGTACAGGCATACACACACACACACACACACACACACACACACACACACACACACACACACACACACACACACACACACACACATCAGACATACATACCAGACACAAAGGTATGGCAACACACATGACCTTTACCTGTGTACCATACAGTACTGTGTGTCAGTAGTTACAAGACCTTATGCCTGAGTTATGTCATCTGGAGGACTATGGGGAACAAATAAAACAGTGGTTCCAGGACATGTGTACATAGAGCTTACTGTGCTGTTTAGGCATACAGATTCAGGTAGTACTACAGTTCATTCAAGGGTTGGATTCACCAGCAGTAACACTCAATAAGCATACATGTACTGCTGTAGCCTACAATGGGACACCCCAGTCGACACCAGCACACTATGTCAGACCGTCTGGCATACTGCTTTTTGTGCCTAGCAATAGCATAAACATCTTTTGCTGAGATCACAGCTAGGACACTACATACCATGACAGAAACAGTTTCCCACTTAGCTATCACACATATACAGAACTCGTACACATTCACTAACACATTCACCATCACACTCATTCAACCTCACAAAGCAATTATTGCAACAGGTACATGTGGGTGTGTATCGGTTCATAGGTAGGTTATAGACTATTGGCCCTAGGACCTATAGATGTCTAGCCATATGCTACCCAGGCCTTTGACACACGGGTGATTTCATTTCATGTGGCCCTGTCAAGCAGAGCCACAGAGATGATTCCCAGTGTGTATTTCCTATCTCACACACAATCATCAGGTTTATATATGACGACTGGTAATTTGGAGCTTCATTTGCTATTGATAGGTGGTTTGTGCCAGGGTATGGGATGTCTCTGAGATAGGGATCTATCCTTCCAACATGTGCTGTTTATTGAGGTGACAAGCTTTATGTCCCTAGAGCATGTAGCTTGTAGGGATTGTGATCTGATTACGTGGAGCATGTCCAACAGCTCTGGGTTTCACATATCTTTGCATGTTAGGCAGAGGTCACCTCTGGGTAGACGGTATGTGACACAGTCTAGCTGTAATTTTATGGGACAGTCTGCATACAGCATCTGTTTGAGGCCGGTATTATCCTTTGTGAGGTATGTCTTGTGTCCTTTCCAGTTACTGTAGATGTCTTGTGAGGTACATACCACATGGGGCATTGTACTCTATAATGGGTTTTCTGTGTGTGGAGTAGAGGGGAACACTGACCTATACTTCCCTGGATGACACACCTTTTGTGATTACATGTGCCACGTAGACAGATTAGATGACTAGTGAGGCATTGTGACAATCAAAGGGGAGACTACTGTCCACCTGTGTCCCATGGTTTCTTATCACACCTTCACTGTTAAGTAGACTACTACCTATGTGGTAGTTAATGTGTACTGAGTTTTTGCAAGGAGGGATGCCAATGCAGTGTCAACACTGAGCTTGAGTCCATGGCTTTGTCACCAGCATCTGTTGCAGTAAATTTGACCCTGTCTCTCTCTCACTCTCTCTATATATATGTGTGTATATATACACACATGCATATGAACATCCATTGGTGTACATATTGATATACATATAGGCACATATACAGTCCACCTTTCATGGTGGGAATATTGAGTATGGGAAGGTTGTGAGGTATACAGTTATGTCATAATATTGCACAGTGTTGTGCGGAATGCATTGAAGGTGTTCTCAGCCCACGTAGCTTTAGCAGGCCTCACTGGCTGCAACACTGCAAACCTGACAAATCATACCCACAGCGTTCAACCACCACATGTCATATACCAGCACTGTATGCTGTCTGGTTTGCCACACACTACAACCTATATAGGAATATGTACATAACAACCTTCAACAACATATATGTATCCACCTTTCACAAACAGTTGCAGTATGTCCCTGGCTCTATGCACATGTACAGATGCTACTATATCTGACACAGACAGATCTCTCCGTATGTGTGTGCCATACACACACAAGGACCACACTGTTTTAAGTCCATGTACCTCACGGCTGACCTGTTGTGCCTTGCTGCAACATGAATAGGTGTCACGTGTGAGCACACAGTAATATTAGAGGGTGTATATATAGCTGCAAATACTTACTAGCCTGGTACAGCTATTGCCAATGCTAAGCTACACGTTGATATGACTATCATGCATTTGTTACTCTGTCACATCCATGGTTATATAGCTGTATGCTCTACTCCCCCAAACAGACATTGTCCACACTACTGTACAGAACACAGATAACATGGTTCAGATGTTTGACATTTAATGCTGAGCTACAGATATCACAGTTATGTCCCACTGCACACAGCTACACACTGATATGTCCATAGCAGTAGTTATGCAGGGCATCTGTGCATAGATACGTACTGCTGCCAAATATTGATGTTTCAAAGTATGTAGAGTGGTCTTCAAATATGTCTACTACATGCCAATAAATACATATCTGTTACATACCTTTCCTTTGTATGAATTCATATTTTTCACTTAGCTGTCTCTTTGGCTGAATGTAATAGGTTTGTTTTATGTTTTTTTTTTTTTTTTTTTTTATTTAGTTTACATATTTTTTTCCACTGGTGTGGGTGGGGGTGTGTCTCTCTCACTCTCTCTGTCTCTGTGTGTCTCTCTCTCTCTCACCATCTGTAATGGGATGATTACATGTGTGGCCAGCAGGTACAGCCTGCTTTTATAGGTATCTGCACATGTACATGTGATGGCCTCTGCACCAATTGGTGGCCACCATTTGGTAATTGCATGCAGCCTGCTGTGTGGTAATTGCAGCACTCACTGTCATAGCAACCCAATGCTATAAATTGCTATGTCAGGTAGGCGTAGCCCTTTCAGCTTTCCAGAGTGGGGCCCATGCTTGTTTGCTGTGGAGACCATTGTGTAAGTCAGAAGGTTGGTATAGTTTTTATATCTGAAGCTAGGGGTGTAGCCAGTGATATAATTGTTGTACTCAGACCTGAATGTTGCCACTTCCACTACACAGTTGTCAGTGTAGAATTGTACTCACCCCTACACATGATAACACAAGATACATAGGAGTATGTAGTTTCTTTTCTACTTATACAATTTACTGCCATACAAAAGTAGTTATTGAGATGTTTTCATTTGGCACATGAACTGTTTGTGAACTGCTACACTATGAATATTTATTCACTCACTTTTGAACAGTTTGTGCTTTTTTACTGTTGACATTGGCACAGGCTGCTCAAGGAAACTGTATAAATTTCTGTACTGAGTATGCCTACCTACATCCTTGGTAGACCCTGAACACACAGGTTTATTGTACATTTGGGTAGGGGTGCAGTAGGACAGAGAGCATTATGTCTTAATATATGAACTTTATCTTGCTGGACTTAAAGGGTTGCTGTGTAACTGTTAGTTTACCAAGGCAAGTAGTCTGTCTGCATAGCTCCCAACTGTGGACCTATCCAGATGGTAGCCCGGGGTTAGCCTGTTATTCTTTGTGCACCACACCAGTCTTTTCAGCACTGGAACAATGGCATTCTCACAGTTGGTTGCTACCAGTATATGGCTGCATCCCTTGGTATTTCAGTGTTGTACTCCTACATAAGGGTATGCTTTTGGATCTCCTTCCAAAGCTATTTGCACAGTGTGTAACAGCAGAATAGCTGATATGCCTGTGTGTTTCTGCCTTTGGCAGGCCTCTCAAACACTCAGGTACATATTTGAACAGACTCAGGGTAAAGTAGGTTGAAGTGAGGTACACCTTTACAATATTAGTAACATTAGGTTGAGACTTTGAGAGAATCAGAGCATATGGATTAATACACATTTCCTGAAGTACAAGTAGTGTCTAACTCTTACTTTTTGTCACAGTTGGGAAGTATGGCCTCTACCCTAGTCAGATATGCTAGTGTTTGTCCTGCTATAATACTGTGGGGGGGTTGTGAAGTGCTGCTGTAACATTATTTCCTGCTAGAATGGCTGGTTCTCTTTTCACTGTCATGTAATGCAATTCCACAAGAACCGCTGGTAAAGATCCACAGAACAGGATTTGTGTTATGGCATTCCTATTTGGCCTTTACATTCACTCATTCTGATGCATGATATATTGGTTTCAGCACCAATTTGTTGTATGTTTACCATGGCTCAGTGGTACTTCATGCAGTCTAGTGTGTACAAGGTCCGGGGATCGAAACTGACAGAGGTATTTTATTTTGCTGCTGAGCAGAACAAGGGCCCTGACATACAGAGTGACTAAGGCACTTTTAAGCGTGTTTGCGCGATGCTTAGCTAAGCACATACAAGCTTAGCTAAGTGCACACTTGTGCAAACACGCTAACTACTGCTTAAAGGTGCTTACTCCCGCTAACCCCCATACTCATTTCTTTGAAAGATAAGAAAATGGGGAGATAGGAAAGTGTTGACAAAAGGGGCACAAAGAGGGAAAGACAGTAGGGAAAACAGCTCGGGATGTGCAGGACGGGTGTAGGGAAGGTCCATAGCTGCCCATTTCTTTAACAGCAACAGCTGTGCATATACTTGTAATTTGAATGGAATTTTGAAGCCTTCCACCCCTGAGAGAGGGGTGATGACAACAAAGTATGTTGTACTGCCAATTAAATTTATGTTTGCGTCCAGCGTACATATGTGCAAATTGTGCAGCTATGAATGGGGCATAATTTTTTTTGGGTGCAGAATGCCCATTTTTTTTTTCTGGTGAGAGTGGAATGTGGGGTAGTGGAAGTAGGTATATTTTGGGAGGTAGGTTGGGGAGGTAAACAGACAAGACAAACAAGACTCATACAGGGGCGGAGTATGACACATGGGGTGGGTGAACACCATTGACGGGGAAGGGTGTTTGGAAATCGCAAGCCCATGAGCCCACAGATGGCAACAGTGGAACTGAGATCCCCACCCATGGGCAGTTACCACTGCACCTTCACAGCCTGGGGGTGGCTGTGCTCAGGGCTGTGTAGGAGGGGCAGGCTCACCCATGAGTTGCGCCACTCTTGCCTCGAGCTGGTGTAGAGGATCAGCGATGGAATGCTGGATCTCCCTACGTACCACAGTCTGGACCTTTCGGAGGGTGATAGGTGGCCCTCCTCTGCCCATACTTGCACGGGGGGTTGAGCCCCATCCCCTGCAGCACTTCCACCCGAAGGTGGCACCGGACCAATGGAGGAGAGGGTCCCTGGCTGGGCACCGGAACTGTTGGTGCCAGGTGCCATCGCCAGCTGAGGTGGGACAGGTGGGGTCCACTGGGACCGGCCTTCCCATACGTTCTATGTTTAGGAGGATTTAATGACAATATGGGTTAGTAATAGCCAACAGCATTCCAGTTTAGTTGTAACAGCATACAGTAGTATTCCCATTAACCCAACAAACCAGAGTTCCAACAGTTGAACAGCAAGCATAACACATGCATATACAGAACAACAGTGGACATTCCAACAGCATGCAGGATTGATTGGTGGCAACAGGCCACCAAGATTGTGGTATGTGAACAGGGCACATGCATCGAAGTACATGCAGATATTTATATAACAATAGGACATGTGTCCCAACAAATGTTATGAGATTAGACATACCCATTGAAGTGTGGAATTGCATTGTTTATGCACATACAGTAGGGTGTAAAAATATACCTCCATTAACAACTTATCTATACTTATAGTTTACACTACATTCCTATTGACTGCAGATAAATATCCCCTACATGTATTATTACACTAGGCAATGTCCGTTAAATTGTGAAATGGGTTTTGCTAGTTCTTGATATACCTGACCAATATCTGACATACAAACTGTCCTGGATGCAGATGTTACTGCTACATATTTATATTTTTCATTTATATTTATGAATCTACATATCTGGATGTGTTCAGGTGACATTATCAGGTATATGTTAACAGCCCCCCTACATTTCTGGGAACACATTAACAAGCTACTCATGTGCCAGATTAACCTGTACATGCCGGCCATTAACCGACAGTTGAGGACTGTATATATGCTTAACAGCTACTGGTACTCCCTTCATCCACTTTATATGGGCCTACCCATGTGTCGGTTGACTGCACTTAATACAACAGTACTATTTCTATTATGTAAGGGTACAACAACATATTGCAGAAAGTGACACGGACATACTCCAGGAATTATACCTTTACTAATTACATTACACACTTTTCTAGTGGCTCTCTCAATTATTTGATATATCAGTGCATGCAGAGGTCTTTTATTCAATACTTTTTATACCTTTATTAATGAGTTACAACACCTTTTCACGCTGTCTCACTTATTTTATATAACAGTACATGCAGAGAAGTTATTCCACAATTGTTATACCTTTATTAATGGGTTACAACACCTTTCATGCTGTCTCACTTATTTTATATGACAGTACATGCAGAAAAGTTATTCCGCACTTTTTAAACCTTTAATAATGGGTTACAACACTCTTTTTCAGGCTTTCTCACTTCTTTTATATGACCACACATGAAGAATATTTACTAACCTGCCTGGTGGCGCAGCCTTATCAGCCTATCTGCACAGGCTTGCTGATTCGCAGCATGGACACCTGCAGCTGTGAAGTAAATGAAGGGATATTGAGACATACCTATCCATAATATAGACTACAATAGCAATTCTTACATACTTCATTCCATGGCTACATACTTAGTAGTGGGGCATTTGGCATTCCACAAGCCTCCTGTATCCAGTGGTTCAGTTGGTCCTCCTTGCATGTCTTCAGGTCTGCATGGTGGTGTCTGACCTGCTCACCCGTCCGAGGGATGCCTGTGGCACTGGTGAGATCATGTGCTAAACAGTTCCAGGCTTCCGCTTTGTACTCCGTGCCCTGGAACTGGCCCTGCAGGAGTCTTGCATCATGATGATGGATGAGGAGCCAAACCATGTATTTTGACTCCTCAATACCCCACCGAGGCACTCGAAAATGAGACCCCTCTCCAGCACTAGCCATACTGTCTGCAGATGGGAGCTACAACCAGTTATGGCAATTATTCCTGCCTATGGAGCTTAAATATGCCTCATTTCCCACACTTATTTGTGATTGGCCGGTTTTGAAATATCTCCACAAAGAGCAAACCTGCTTATCAATGGGTAAACTTCCATTGATATATATGAGTTTGTTGGAAATGCATCCATATTTAAAGCTGTCATGGCTTAGTGGTTTAGTACTGTGATTATGGAGCACAGTATCCCGGGTTCAAGGCCTGTCATTGCTTTTTATTTTACTACTGGCCAGACCGGATAGGAGGTGTGGCTGTGTTTAGCCGACTTTGCTCAGCTTTGCCCAATGTTGCTCGACGTTGCTCTATGTTGCTCTATGCTGCCCGACGTTGCCCAACATTATGCTAGTTGGAGCAGCGCGCAGCTCCGCGCAAAACTATTGCGCCAGTTAAAGCAGTGCTAAGCTATGAGCAGTTGCTCTACGCTGCCTGACATTGCCTGACATTGCCCAAGGTTGTGCTAGCTGGCGTGGTGCGCAGCTCAGCGCAAAACTATTTCACTAGTTAAAGCACTGCTAAGCTACGAGCAATTATACTTCACTGTGCTTAATACTAGTGGACTTTGCTTAGCAGTGCTTCACGTTGCTTAAGATACATTACTTATGCATTTATCAGTATGCATGACAATTCCACCTTCTTATATATATATAAAATATCGTTCACTAATGCATAGGCCATTTCAATGCATTTTACTGGGATTTAAAAGGTAAATGTCAGGAGTTATTTTTATGCACACATTTCCTACAGAAAATAGGGAGGGGAGTGGCGGGACTCGAACCAGGAATGCCTCCTCTTTGTGCGAGGGCTCTACCACTACGCTATTGCTATTTGGCTTCAATTGCATATCAGTAGTTTATTATCCTCTTCGATGTCTACACTGCTAACTGTAGCTAAGCAATGGGCAAACCCAGGCATACACGAGCAAATACGGGCAGCTATGTCAGGAATCATAAAAAAAAAGGTAAGCTTTACATGTTTAACTTGTACAGGGATTTACAGTGTGGGGGAGTGTAGTGTTGGGTTTGTGGACATTTGAGCAGACCCGCTCATTTCTGTTGACATTTGCTGTTTATGCACTTGCAGGGGCGTGGATATTTGGACTGCTCGGCAGTCTGACACGCCCCTTGCACTCGTTCACGCTCTGTGTTAGCCTTAGAGTTGAGTCAGTGCACCCTCATGAATATGCATGACGGGCTGACATCTAACTCTTAGACTGCAGTTTCCGTGTAAGACTTAGTTAGTCTTACACGGAGGATTAGTGAATCCCCGCCTTAAACTTAAACCAGAAATTTACTGACATTTTAACTGTACCAGCATTATTTGACATGTTTACATGTAAAAAAAAAAACTTTAATTAAGTAACTTAAACTTTGTTGAACTGTTAACTAAATAGTGCAAATAAAGTCTTACATAACTGTATGGCTTGGAAGGAATGTGGGTTGTCTGTTGCTTATAAGCCTATTTGTTGCTTGTTGACCTTTATAACATCAGTCTAGAAACATGAGAGTCCGTGGAGAAGGTCTTTTATGTTTTGAAGGAAACTAGTCTGTTGAAGTTGTGTGAAGCTTTACTGAAGGAAACACTGGTGCTGTTTCATTTAATGCTGTCTTAATGAGAAACTGTCATGCCATAATTTTCAGCTTTTTCTGTATAGAGTTTACAGCTCTATTTATGGAAAAATCACTGGTATGCTGCTTGAAAAGTCTATTATGAAACAGTCACTGTCACTTAAAACTGTTAATCAAACTTTGAAGTTATTGCCATAAAACTGTACTTAAAAAAAATATTTACTGCAGATGTTTTGTTGAAGTTTGAACGAAACACGGAGTGCTGCACTTTAATGAAAACAGTGTTATTTGTAGTCTGTAGAACACATGAAGTTGAATGACACACTGCTATTTTGTAGATTTCTGTAGAACACAAGTAGTGTAAGCAGCTCTGGAAATTATCAATACTTTTGCTGAAAGGGTGGTGTGACTTGTCTGCTGACATACAAACAGTCATTGTGAACTTAAGAAAATATGCAGTACTGGAGACTGAATGGTTACAGCTGCTTGCTGGATTATGAGAAGTATATATCTCTCCCCAGACAGCAGTCCACATTGGGTGCATTGTAAGATTAGATATGATGGTACTTTACCTTAATTATCTGGTAACACTGTATGCCGTGAGACTGAGAAACAAAAGTCTTAATTACTCAAGCTCATGCTTTAATCGGTGTCAGTCTCTCCCTTATGAACCAAGTCTTGTGCACTGTTCAGCATGAATTCTCCAAACACTGTACTTCATTTAATGTTTTATTAAGTGTTCACAGTATCTGAAATACTGTCTCCATTAACAGTTCTGATAAACAATTCAAGTTGCTGTACATAATTCTGATTGTCCTAAACAACATTAAGTGACATAGTCTCTAGATGACCTGCTTTCTGTACTCATGCTCGAGTGTTAGACATCTTCTATGAAGTAACAGGTTGAACAAACTTATTAACCTTAACTGCCTGCTATCCTGAACACAGCATATTATATTCTCTTTTTCAGTAATTGTCCTCTATTGATTATATCCACCCCCTAATCCTTGATCCTTAGGCTGTCTTGTTTTTAGCTTAACTTATCTCTTGATTCTTTCCGTGAGAAAAGAACATAACAAGTACTCTCTGCAATCTTCCCTTGACAAACTGTTATTTCAGCAAGGTCAACATTCAGTGGAAGATTCTTTGTTTTTTTCTTTCTAAAATGTATGCATACATGAAATACCATTTCTAGCTTATTTTATTCTTTAGCCTGTCTGTCTGTAAAATAAAAAAACCCTGATCTAACAATTTTAAAGCTGACATTCATAGAAACAAATTAATTCCAAACTGTATGGGTCTACATGGTACATTCACCAAGATATTGTGATTTGTTTTACCAAAAAGGTAAAAATTATGCACAATATCAGCATTCCTTGGCAAATATTTAATAATGACTTGGATACACACTATCACGATTTATACTATTGGAAAGGGCAGTGTCTGCTGAACAACGTTTACATTTACATTTTTAGTTTAGCTCTTATGGTTTAAAAGTTATGAAGTTATGAACGTTTGTTTTCTGTATGGTATTACAAATTAATTATCTGAAAAAAGAGCTCAGGTTGCACTGTTGTTCCTATGGTGGAAGTAAGCAGGCAATATTTTCTGAGCTGCTTCAGAGTGAATGAGTTAAACAAGCTTCATTACCTGGAATTTGTTTCTGACCTATTTTTCGAGTCGTTTGAGCAGTAGGGATGATCCACTCCTGTATATTCTTCCAACTTTAACCAGTTGCCTCATAACTGTGACTCTGGATCCCATTCTAATACCATGTCACTCTTCTTATGTACATTAAGGAGATGTTAAGACATGGGTGTTTGTTTAAGTAGTTTATTGTATACAAATACATCAGGATGGATAGCAGGAACATTAAACTTAAGCAAACTATAACTGACTGACTACATACTTGCATGCTCACACACTGGCTGCTCACTCAAAATGGCACTCTTGGTTGCACCTGCTGAGTACTTACAAGCATGTGCTGACTCACTGGAAAGCTTCTTAAAGGTATATCACACACGCACTGATCTACAATTTCCTGCTCACTTTCCTAGAGCTCAGCAAAGCTCAAAGTCTTAGCCTGTGCTTCAGAAGTGTTTTTCTTGTATCCAGTGCCATCCAGGCAAAGTTAAGCACCTGTGATTGCTAATTCACACTTGCTTGAGGTTTTTTTGAGTTATCAATACTGTTTCCTGCTTTTATGTGTGAATTTCACAATTTTTGTAAAAAATTGCTCTTCCTCATACTGTTACTGCTTTAAGACCGCCTTGAAATTGTCTTCAGCAAGGGATTTCCAGCTAGCTGTTTAACTGGCTTGTGGTAGCATTACACTTATGGGTCTCTTCTACTGAGTTTTTACGTTAGGACTGGGTTTATTCATTTACTATCAGGATGTGTTTGCCTGGTCTATCTGAGTTAGAAAATATACAAAAGGACTCACAGTGTAGTCATTTTATTGGCCAAAGGGCTCATTAGCTACTTTCATGTTTTTTTTTTCTTTGCTGCTATAATGTCGGTGCATTTGTGTGGGTTAGCAGCACCCTGTACATAGGCAAATGCTTGTGAATTTTCCTTATAGAATGGTCCATAAAACTGTACCTGTAAAGCAGCAATACAGAGAAAGTACCTTGTGCATTGACATTAGAGTAGCTAATTGGGCTTTGAGAGGCAATACCTGCAGATTTAGTAGAATTCAGTATTGTGTAAACATTAAAGTTAGTAGAATTTTGTACTGTTTAGCATAATCTGCCCTAATAGAGTACCCTTATTAGTCCGCACCAACAAAGTCCCCTTAATAGCCTTTAATCCCAATACACCACCCCCTTGTAGCTCACCAATCAAAGGAATGGGCAATACAGACATGCAATTTCCTAACTTCTCTGCAGCCAGCTTGGTGGATATTCATCTTGAGACAATGCAATTCTCAAGTGTTTACTGACAACCACTTAATTCATAAATAAGCAGAAACAGTATGCGAAAAGTGTACTTACACAATGACAGTGGAGGTGAAACTCTTGCATACAAGTGTACATCAGGTTTTCAAAAACATGCATACAACACCTACCATTCACAGCACACAATGCACACACACAGACTAAAGTATGTTGAGGCACTTAAAAGCAATCTTCCTAAACAACAAAGATTGCCTAGACTGCACATTGCCAAAGGCCTGCCTTAGCAAGCCCAAAGGCACTTAGAAAAACAACAACTAACACCATGCATACTATCATTCACAGTGGAACCCCAAACATTAAGGCCCTAAGGCAAAAAAATGCACTTCCCAGGACCCTCATCATAGAGGACTCCATTATCAAATATACTGATACCCCTCTAACCAGGCTGAACAAGGATAAAACAACTGTTAGTTTCTTATCTGGAGCCAGTGTCCACAAAATCACACACACACACTCAAGCCGTTACTGTTCAGCTACCATTATAATTCCATCATAGTCCATGTAACCTGTGATACAATTCCCTGGACTATATGAATAGAGATATTATAGAGCTTTCAGACTATGTGTTTCAGGCTGGTATGAACCTAATATTAAGCAGCATATTACCATCACCAAGGATGATAGCTACAATATGAGCAAATAATGATTGATTTCAACAACTGTCTATATTTCTGGTGTCCTTCTAAGGGGATCCAATATTTTTCAGCTTTGGGGGACATGGTTAACAGACCATGTTGCTTTGTCAAGGATTGTTTGCACCTTTCCTTCCTAGGCTTTTGAATACTGGCTGAAACTTTATCCAAACTGTAGTGTCTTTTTTAGGCAATGGCAAATTGACAAACCCACTAGCATAGCAAAATCAGTTCAAGTGAACCTCAAGGTGTTACTGCGTAATGTCTGGAGTCTAAATAAAAAAAAAGAAGAAGAAAGAAAAAAAGCTACACTCCCTACAAGCCCTCCTCACACTCAAGAATATAGACATTTATGCAGTTACCAAGCCATGGTTTAAAGTAGCAGAGAGTACCCCAACAGTGCAAGTTTTCAGTGCTTTCCACATCTTTAGACCAGTAGCTGCACAGACAAGGGCTCAAATTGGAAGTGTCAATATACATCAATAACAAGCATACCCCCAGCGTAGTCATACAGGATGATGGGCTGAAGTTCCTCCATGTGCAGATCACCACAGAAAAAATCTTGTACCATATCCTAGTCATATATATGTTATCCTCCATGTCCCAAGAAGTTTACAATGCATGCTTGGTCCTGATGGAGACACTTAACATCCAACCTAGCACCCTACTCATGCAAGACTTTAATTACCCATCTCTAGACTGGGAATCCTACTAAAACACCCTTCATCAAATAGTGATTACACCCACTAGAAGCAACAACATACTGGACTTCATGCTCACAAATATGGGACAGCACTGCATCCCCCCAATGTCTCATCCTTCCTGGAAAGGTCTGACTATAAAACTGTCTCCTTTGAAATCAAAATCAACCACATAATCCCATCAAAACCAGTAGCAGTTAGTAACTATTTCAAGACAAATTACCTTTTATTAACTGATGGTTTGTCAGAATTCAGTGATCCTCCAAACCTAGAGAACACATCTGCCTATGCTGAATTGCCCTCAGAATCTCTGCACAACCATGTCAATGGCTGCACAGAGGCATATCTGCTGACATCAGAAGACCCAAACATAGTGAAAGTTTTGAAACATGACAAGAATAAATCTAAGATGACTTCTCTGCTTAATCTAGCAGAAGCATATCAGTGTCAAGCAGGAATGGAAATCAAACCAGAAGTAGATAAAAATCAAGCAGCAACTGAATGTGCCAAACAACAAAAGAAAAAATGTAAGGTGAAGGACCAAATGAAAAAGGAAGAAATGTGGAAAATGCATAAATATAGTTGCAAGTATAGAAAACTTCTGGAAGAACCTCATGTTGATCATGAATAAACACAGGAATGGTTAAGAAGATATGAATTCAAACCAAGAGGTGAAAGGATAATATTGGCAG